>NC_057799.1:208101891-208104281 GCF_018294505.1 Triticum aestivum
ACAAAAATTGCAAAAAAAAACAAATTTGATTATATTTTCAAATAACAAATTTGATGATATTTTCAAATAATAAATTTGATGATATTTTTTCATACTCATAAATATTTTCAAATAACAAATTTGATGATATTTTTTAAAAAATTATTACTGTTTTATAAAAAATTATTACTGTTTCATATTCATATTCATTTTCTAAAAAATTATTAGATGCAACAAAAAATAATAATAAAAAAATTACTTATGGCGCACCTCTGGCTGGTGCGCCATTGCTATATAAAAAAAGATTACTAATGGCGCACCTCTGGCTGGTGCGCCATTGCTATATATAAAAAAAGATTACTAATGGCGCACCGATCGTGGGTGCGCCATTGCTATCTAAAAAAAACATTCTAATGGCGCACCGCTTCGGGGTGCGCCATTAGTAAGTTTTCTCCTAGGTAATTCCTCCCTCTCCCTCGCCAGATCCCCTTCGCCCCTCTCCCTCGCCAGATCCACCCGCGCGCTCACCTGACCCACGACGCCGCCGCCCCGACCCCCGCCGGACTCCACCCCCGCTGCCCCCGCGCCCCCGCGCCCGCAGCTCCCCCGCGCCGCCGCCCCCGCGCCCCCACCACTGCAGCTCCCCCACGCCGACCCGCGAAGCACGTGGCTGCCGGCCTCCCCATGACCAACCGAGGCGCCCAGGAGGACCGCCGCCGTCTTCCTCTTTGACTACGAGGACCCGGACGAGCTCGGACGCCCTCGAGTCATCCCTTCGACGCCGCCGCCGACCCCGACCCCAACCCCGACCCCTCCGGCGACTGGCCGCGCCCGCCGAGGTACCTCTCCTCCTTCCTCCTTCCTCCTTCTTGTCCAGCGCCCGCCGCCCCGACAGCATCTCCAGCAGCACCACCCCGCAGGCCATTGACCCGTTGCCCTGTTCTGTGTCTCTTGTGTGCTGCATTGTTGCCCCAGGATAGTGTATCTCTCTAGGAGCGTGTATCTCTCTAGGATAGATCTTTCTAATTGTGAAGATCAGAACCACCAATTCATACAACAAATGTATTGTACTACAATTTACCAGTTGTAGACACACTGTTCTGAGCTCTGACCATTAGTTCGAGACATGGATGGATCATTCTGTATGTGTGCATTGGTGAAAAGAGAAGGAAAAAGAATTAACAAGTTTAACATTTGGGCAATTAGAATCTGGCCAGATAGTAAGGGACAGAAAGTTGTGCAATTTGAAATCCTGTCTGAGTGGCACATATAGAAAGCCTAGATTTATTTTTCTCTGCCAAGAATATGCATGTCAAGGTGACTGATGGATTCAAGCATCTCACAGCAAGCTGCCCATGGATTATGATGGACATTTTAGAGAGGCTCGCGCCACCGTCAGGAGTATGAGCAGAACCTATATTGATTTTCTTTTATCATGTGTCTGGTTTGTCTGTCAGGCAGGGCATGGTTGCATCCTCCGCCTTGAAGCAGTAGCAGTCTTGTAGGCTTTGCGTTTGTCTACTTTGGATATTGGTTTTGGTGGTCCTGCGATAAAACTTGTAATAGACCTGCTCCTAGTCTTCATGTGTGCGATTGGATGTTGCAGTGACAATTCCCCCCTTGTTGGGTTTTGCGCTTGCGGCTTGCGGGATTTGCTGCGTTGCTGTAACACCCCGGATGTAACTTTCCATATTTGTAACTCCAACTCTTGCCATTTTCGGCTATGTGTTATGATATTCCCTTCGTGGTCGGGTTTTGTCTTTTGTTTTGCATTTTGTTCTTGTCATGCATCTCATACCATGTCATCATGTGCATTGCTTTTGCATACGTGTTCGTCTCAGGCATCCGAGCATTTTCCCGTTGTCCGTTTTACAATCCGGCGCTCCCACCTCCTCCGGCGCACCCCTGTTGTTTCTTTTCGTGAGCGGGTGTTGAACGTTCTCGGAATGGACCGAGGCTTGTCAAGTGGCCTTGGTATACCACCGGTCAAGTTTCGTTCCATTTGGAGGTCGTTTGGTACTCCAACGGTTAACCGGGCAACCGCAAAGTCCGTTTGTATGTGCAGCAAAAACCCCTCTCTAAACAGCCCAAAACTCCTCTAAGTCTCTCCCATGCTCTAGGTCGTTCGATCACGATCGTGTGGGCGAAAACCGTGCTCCATTTGGACTCTCCTAGCTCCCTCTACCTATATATACACCTCCCCTCCCGAAACATTTCGCAGATCAAACCCTACCCTTCTTCCACCTCGCGCCCGGACAAACCCGCCGCCGCCGGACACGTCCACCCGCCACCTCACCTTGGCCAATAGGGCGCTGCCACGTCGCCTTCCCCGTCGCCTCAGCCAACCATCCGCCACCACGTCGCCCAGCCGCCTTCCCCCTTCGCGCCTGCGGTCGCCGAGGCCCGCCGAG
>NC_057799.1:208104910-208151915 GCF_018294505.1 Triticum aestivum
GCCCTCCGCGCCGCCGCGCCGAACCCCGCCGCCGGTGAGCAGGGCGCCGCCGTGCCTCTTCTCCTCCTTCCTCTCCCTCTCTTTCTTGCCTCCCTCTCTCTCAGATCTCTCTCTCTCTCTTAGTGCGCCGGTCGCCGCGCCCTCCTCCTTCCCCTTCGCCGGCGAGCACTCCGGCGGCCCAAGCTCGAACTCCTCCGGCCAGATCCAATCGATCCACGGGTTGACTTTTTCATCTCCTCTCCGAAATATTTCTAAGTCATTTTATTTTACAGTATGTGCACCTGTTCAACGCATCATAACTCTCTGCATGTAGCTCCATTTCATGCGTTTAATATATCGAAATGTTCGCCTCGTGATGCTCTACATTTTGTTCAATTGCACCATGTTCATTTGAGTCCATATTGATGCCCCAATCTCTGGTGCAAGAGTGCTAGTTGCTGTTATCTGCTGTTACTTAGCAAAACTTGGAGATTTGTTATTTTTGTTGCTTTTAATCTGTGCATCTTATGGGCATGAGCTCTACATGTGTTTTGTTGTATGCCATGCCATCTTTCCAGAGGTGTATGCCATGTATTTTTGTGATCTCTGTGGTGACTAGCACAAGCATGCAAACTAGGTCCCGTAATGTTTCTGATTTCACAGACTTAGTAAATTTACCAAGTCTTTGTGTGCTGTTATTTTGTTGCTATCTATCCATGTGGCTACAGAAAGATCCATGCATATTTTTGGAATGTTCAGTAAGGATGTTTTGTAGCTATTGTTGTAATTGATCCATTCCTGCCCTTATTTGCAATTATGGAGTGCCATAGCATGACTCAATATTGCTCTATTTGTGCTATAAAATATTTCTGGCAGATTGTGAACATGATATTCAATTTTGCCAAGCTTCTTGTCATTGATTCATACATGCTATGTACTTGATCTTGCCATGGATAGCTTCATAAACATGCCATCTTTCTGTAGGTATGCTTGTTTTGTCATGCATTGCTTTGTGGTGAGTGCATCAAGCTCACCAAGATGCCTTCATATTACTGTTTCTGCCATGCTCTGTTTTCTGCCAAGTCTGAGACCTGTTAACGGAACTTGCTATGTTTACATGGTTGCCATCATATCTTCTGGTCCTTTTTGGCTTATAGTCAGTAAGGGACTTTTGTCATATGCATTTAGTGGAATACTGCCATGCCTTGTTTTGCCATTTTAAGTTCCTGTAGCATGTTCATTTCGTGCTCTGAACATTGCTACCTGATGCTGTTTCAGGCATATCCAGTAATTTCACCAAGTCTGTGAACCTGATATCTTTTGCACTTTTGCCATGCGTGTTTGAGCCTGTTATGTTGTGATCAAGCCGTAGCTCAGTGTTCATCTTTTGTCAAGTATCTCCTGTAGATTGCTGCCATATGCTTTGTTGCTATGTTGGAGTGCTGTAGAATTGTTACTAGTTGCATTCTAAGTGCTATCATGCTGTTAATTGCAGATTCGTGTCATTCTTGCATTTGCAAACCGTGCATCCGTTTCCGGTGATCTTTATATCGGTTTCGACCGAAATCATCTCATCTTTCCAGTGGAATGCTTGGTTTGCCAAGTTACTGCCTTGTTCATCATTTTCCTTCCGGAGCATGCATATGCATCGCATATCATATCTCGCATATCATACATGTTTTGCATCTTGTTGCTTGTGCTTTTCCCGTGATTGATTGTGGTTCCGTTGCTTGTGCTCTTGTTTTGGGTAGAGCCGGGAGACGAGTTCGTGAATGAGGAACCTGTTGAGTACGCTTACGAGGATCAAGCTTTCGACAACTCTGAGAACCTTGCTGGCAAGATGACCATACCCTCGAAATCACTTCTATCTTTGCTTTGCTAGTTGTTCGTTCTATTGCCATGCTGCGCTACCTATCACTTTCCATATCATGCCTCCCATATTGCCATGTCAGCCTCCAACCATCCTTTCGTAGCAAACCGTTGTTTGGCTAAGTTACCGCTTTGCTCAGCCCTTCTTATAGCGTTGCTAGTTGTAGGTGAAGTTGAAGTTTGTTCCATGTTGGAACATGGATATTTTGGAATATCACAATATCTCTTATTATATTAATGCATCTATATATTTGGTAAAGGGTGGAAGGCTTGGCCTTATGCCTGGTGTTTTGTTCCACTCTTGCCGCCCTAGTTTCTGTCATACCAGTATTATGTTCCTTGAGTTTGCGTCCCTTACGCGGTTGGGTGATTTATGGGATCCCCTTGACAGTTCGCCTTGAATAAAACTCCTCCAGCAAGGCCCAACCTTGGTTTTACCATTTGCCACCTAAGCCTTTTCCCCCGGGTTTTCGCGAGCCCGAGGGTCATCTTTATTTTAAACCCCCGGACCAGTGCTCCTTCGAGTGCGGGCCCAAACTGGGCGATGTCCGGCGCCCCCTGGGCAACCAGGGTCTATGCCAACCCGACGTCTTGCCCATCCGTTGTGCCCTGAGAACGAGATATGTGCAGCTCCTATCGGGATTTGTCGGCACATTCGGGTGGCTTTGCTGGTCTTGTTTTACCATTGTCGAAATGTCTTGTAAACCGGGATTCCGAGACTGATCGGGTTTTTCCGGGAGAAGGTTTATCCTTCGTTGACCGTGAGAGCTTATAATGGGCTAAGTTGGGACACCCCTGCAGGGTATTATCTTTCGAAAGCCGTGCCCGCGGTTATGAGGCAGATGGGAATTTGTTAATGTCCGGTTGTAGAGAACTTGTCACTTGACTTAATTAAAATACATCAACCGTGTGAGTAACCGTGATGGTCTCTTCTCGGCGGAGTCCGGGAAGTGAACACGGTTTGAGTTATGAATGACGTAAGTAGGAGTTCATGATCACTTCTTGGTCATTACTAGATGACGACCGTTCCGTTGCTTCTCTTCTCGCTCTCTTTCGCGTATGTTAGCCACCATATATGCTTAGTGCCTGCTGCAGCTCCACCTCATTACACCATCCTTTCCTATAAGCTTAAATAGTCTTGATCTCACGGGTGTGAGATTGCTGAGTCCTCGTGACTCACAGATTCTACCAAAACAGTTGCAGGTGCCGACGATGCCAGTGCAGATGATGGGATCGACCTCAAGTGGGAGTTTGATGAGGAACGCGGTCGTTATTATGTGTCTTTTCCTGATGATCAGTAGTGGAGCCCAGTTGGGACGATCGGGGATCTAGCATTTGGGGTTATCTTATTTTCATTTGGATCTTGACCGTAGTCGGTCTATGTGTGTATTTTGGATGATGTATGAATTATATTTATGTATTGTATGAAGTGGCGATTGTAAGCCAACTCTCGTTATCCCATTCTTGTTCATTACATGAGATTGTGTGAAGATGACCCTTCTTGCGACGAAACCACAATGCGGTTATGCCTCTAAGTCGTGCCTCGACACGTGGGAGATATAGCCGCATCGTTCCGATGGTTTTGTGACGAGAACATTGTTCTTGGTGCCTCCTGACATTTAGGGGTTGTGGCAGTGTCCCGGGGAGTTGAGCTCCGAGGTGTTGTCGTCACAATTTTATCGTTGCAGTTCTGGAATACCTGAGTTTCGCCGACATCGAAATCTCTTTTATGCAGTTGTTGGTGAGATCACCTCGACGCCACCCAGTACTGGGGCGGGAGTTCGGGAGTATTGCCATAACTCGTATAACGGATGTTTTTCGAAGGTTGAGGTACATGATTTCCGAAGGTTTCTTGGTTATGTGTTGACGGATGGTTACAGCTGGATCTAGGGATTGATAGTTTGGGTGATATATTTTGTGTCCCCTGTATCCCCAACAACAGATTGCATAACCAGAAAGTTTCGGGAGTTTATAAGTGGGAATTCAAGTAGCTCCTAGGATATCTTTCCGACAGACGCATGATATGAGATTGGGGTTCGACGTCTAGTGGTCCGCCTTTCCACGGTTGGTTTTACAGTGGTCTCGTAGTGTCTTAAAGAGTCCTTGGGTATGCCGACTCGGGGACGCTTCGTATGTCATGTGCACAGCCTTGTACATGATGGTGCTGTACGATCGAGCCCGTGTGGGCCCCACCACGAAAACTTCGGACGAAATATCTGTCATATGTTTGTTCCGCTTATTCTGCAAGCCAATACTTTGTTTTGTTTTCAATTGCGGTATTCGAGTTGCTTCGAAATCAAATGTTGACTCCATACCTTTTTCTAAGTGGCTTCTCAACTTAAGGGAAGTGTGATGATTTACTATGGAATTCATTCGTTCATCCTCGTTCGAATGTTTATTGTGAAGACTATATGTTGCAATTTCTATCCGTTGATTATACTTGCCTATTTGTCTATCAAGATGCTAACGGATGTCACCCTCTTCAGGATGGCTCCGCCAACGCGTCAGAATCCGGATCGCAATGAAGGGAGTTAGGCGAACCCTCCGCCACCACCTCCGCCTCCAGAGGCATGGCAAGCTATCATGGCAGCCACCAACGCCAATGCTCAGATGATTCTGCAACTCTTGCAAGAACGCACCCAAGGGCAAGGCAATCAAGGAAATCAAGGTCAAGGCAACAATCAGCCTGAGGACTATGTCAAGTTCACTTCTTTTCAGCTCAAGGACCAAGCTGCTGATTGGTATCAACAATACAAAGATTCCAGAGGAGGTCGTGTGATCACTTGGACTGACTTCTGTCGGGACTTCAAAGCGCACCACATTCCACAAAGTGTTGTTGAGAGCAAGCGTGAGGAGTTCCGCAATCTCAAGCAAGGCAACATGTCTGTGTATCAATTCAACATCCAGTTTCAGAAACTTGCTCGCTTTGCTAAACAAGACGTTCCTGATGAAAAGAGCATGATCTATCACTTCAGAGGTGGCCTTAGAGAGGATCTGCAGTTAGCTCTCGTTCTTGTTGAGCCTACTCAGTTTGATCAATTCTATAACATGGCACTGAAGCAAGAGGCTGCTCAGCTCAAGTGTGAGGCTTCTAAGAAGAGAGTCAGGGACGCAGTTCAGTCTTCTTCTTCCTCACTAGTGGCTGCTAAGCAACAGAAGTTCTGGTTGCCTCCTCCTCCTCCGTTTCGTCAGCCTTACCAGTAGAAGAACAAAGGTGGCCATGGATCTTCCCACTCTGGCTATCAAGTTCTGGTTGCTTCCTCCTCCTCCGTTTCGTCAGCCTTACCAGCAGAAGAACAAAGGAGGCCATGGATCTTCCCACTCTTCCAACTCTGGTTATCAGAACATGTCTCAGAATCAAGCTCCAAAGTCGAATGCTCCTAATCATCGTCCACTCTCAGAGGTGACTTGCAACAAGTTTCAGCAGAAAGGTCACTATGCTAACAAATGCTTCAACCAAAGGCGCCTTCCGCCTCCTCCTCCTGTCAGATCTTCCAGCAATGCAGTGGTCAAGCATAATCCCAAGTCTGCAAAGGTGAACATGATGAATGCAGCTCAAGCGGAGGAATCTACTGATGTGATAATGGGTAATCTTCCTGTTAATGATATTCCTGCAAAAGTCATGTTTGATACTGGTGCATCTATTTCTTTCATATCAAGACCTTTTGCATCCATGAACAATTTGCATACTGTTGATCTGCCTAAGCCGATAGCGGTTTCCTCTCCGGGATTATTCATGAATACCAAAATGATGGCTCCGGATGTTTCTATCAAGATGGGCAACTATAAATTTATGTCTTCTCCAATGGTTCTTGGTGACTCGGATATTGATCTTATTCTTGGGATGGACTGGCTTTCCAAGCACAAGGCTCAACTTGATTGTGCTTCCAGGGAAATTCAATTGACACACTCTTCTGAGGATGTGATTATTTATGCCGCTCGTGATGAAACCATTCGGTTATTTTCTCTCAACGAGAAGGGCGAATTGATGCCATCTCTCAAATTCCAGTCGTTTGTGAGTACCAAGATGTCTTTCAGAAGAGCTTCCGGGCATGCCTCCTCACCGGCCAGTTGAGTTCGTTATTGATCTTGAGCCGGGCACTGAACCCGTTTGCAAGCGTCCATACAAGCTTGGGCCCAAGGAGCTGAAGGAATTGAAGAAACAGCTCAATGAACAAGAGCGTCTGGGTCTGATCAGACCAAGTTCTTCTCCATGGGGTTGTGGTGTTCTTTTTGTCCAGAAGAAGGATGGCACGGAACGACTTTGTGTCGACTATCGTCCATTGAACAAGAAGACAATCAAGAACAAGTATCCACTTCCCAACATCAATGAGCTATTCGAGCAACTCAAAGGTGCTAAAGTATTCTCGAAGCTTGACCTTCGTATGGGTTATCATCAGATTCGCATTCGTGAAGAAGATATTCCCAAGACAGCATTCAGAACAAGCTTTGGTTCTTATGAATATACTGTCATGTCTTTCGGCCTTGTCAATGCTCCTCCAACATTCTCTCGGATGATGAATTTCATCTTCAACCCCTATACCAATGAATTCGTCCTGGTGTATCTCGATGATATCTTGGTCTTCTCCAAGAATAAGAAGGACCATGCCAAACATTTGCGATTGGTGCTCGACAAGCTCAGAGAGTATCAATTCTATGCAAAGTTCTCAAAATGTGAGTTTTGGCTTGATGAAGTTCTTTACCTTGGTCACATCATCTCTGCCAAGGGCATCGCTGTTAATCCCGAGAAGGTGTCCGCAATTGTAAATTGGGAACCTCCTCAGAATGTCAAGCAGCTTCGCAGTTTTCTTGGTCTTGCAAGCTATTGCCGAAGATTCGTTGAGAATTTATCTAAGATTGCAAAGCCTCTTTCCAACCTCCTCCAGAAGCATGTGAAGTATGTCTGGTCTCCTGAGTGTGACGTTGCTTTCAACACTCTCAAAGAGAAACTAGTCACAGCTCCTGTCTTAACTCCTCCTGATGAATCCAAGCCATTTGAAGTTTTCTGTGATGCTTCTCTTCAAGGTCTCGGTGCCGTGTTAATGCAAGAGAAGAAAAAGGTGGCCTATACCTCTCGTCAGTTGAAGCCCAATGAGAAGAACTACCCCACTCACGATCTTGAGTTGGCGGCAGTTGTCCATGCATTAATAACGTGGAGACATCTCTTGTTGGGAAGACAAGTGGACATTTTCACCGATCACAAGAGTCTCAAGTACATCTTCACTCAGCCCAACCTCAACCTCATGCAAACTCGATGGGTCGAAATGATTCAAGAGTACAATCCGAGTATTGAATATACTCCAGGCAAGGCCAATGTCATTGCAGATGCTTTGAGCAGGAAGGCTTATTGCAACAGCTTAATTCTCAAGCCATTCCAACCGGATCTTTGTGAAGCTTTCCGCAAGCTGAATCTCCAAGTTGTTCCTCAAGGCTTTCTTGCCAACCTCATAGTCTCTCCTACTTTGGAAGATCAAATTCGTGAGGCACAACTCCTGGATACCATGGTGAAGAAGGTGGAACGTGGTATCGACAAGGGTCTTTCCAAATACAAGTGCTATCGCATTGATGACAGAGACACTTTATTCTTCGAGGACCGGATTGTGGTTCCTAAAGGTGATCTAAGGAAAGTCATTATGAACGAGGCACACAATTCTCTTCTTTCCATTCATCCTAGAAGTACGAAGATGTACCATGACCTCAAGCAGTCGTATTGGTGGACTCGAATGAAGCGAGAAATTGCTCAATTCGTGAATGAATGTGATGTCTGTCGAAGAGTGAAAGCAGAACACCAACGACCAACTGGTCTCCTCCAACCTCTTGCTATCCCAGAGTGGAAGTTTGATCATATCGAAATGGACTTCGTGACTGGATTTCCCAAGTCAAAGCGTGGAAATGATGCTATCTTTGTTGTCATCGACAAGCTTTCTAAAGTGGCTCATTTCCTTCCAATCAAAGAATCTATCACAACAGCTCAGTTGGCAGAGCTATACACCTCCAGAATTGTCTCCTTGCACGGCATTCCACAATTGATTTCTTCAGATCGTGGAAGCACCTTCACCTCTAAGTTCCGGGACTCCTTCCAGAAGGCCATGGGCACCAACATTCGCTTCAGCACAACTTTCCATCCTCAAACTAGTGGCCAAGTCGAGCGAGTCAATCAAATTCTTGAAGATATGCTCAGGGCTTGTGTCATTTTCTTTGGCATGAAATGGGAAGATTGTCTTCCATATGCCAAATTCTCCTACAACAAAAGCTTCCAAGCGAGTTCGGGCAAGGCCCCATTCGAGATTCTCTATGGCAGAAAGTGCCGTACTCCTCTCAATTGGTCAGAGACTGGTGAACGCCAACTTCTTGGCAATGACTTAATCACAGAGGCTGAAGAAATGTGTAAAGTCATCCGTCAAAATCTCAAAGCCGCGCAATCGCGCCAGAAGAGTTACTATGACAGTAAGCACCGTGATTTGGTTTTCGAGATCGGAGACCGTGTCTACCTCTGCGTCTCTCCAATGAAAGGCACTCGTCGCTTCGGTATCAAAGGGAAGCTTGCCCCTAGATACGTGGGTCCTTTCAAGATCATTGGAAAAAGAGGCGACCTCGCCTATCAACTTGAGCTTCCTTCTAACTTCGTGAACGTGCACGATGTGTTCCACGTGTCACAGCTTCGCAAGTGCTTCAAGACGCCTGAGCGCACCATCAACTTCGAAGTGATTGACCTTCAAGAAGATCTGTCTTATCCTGAGCACCTCGTTGCTATTCTTGAAGAAACTGAACACAAGACTCGCAACAAGTCAATCAAATTCCTGAAAGTGAAGTGGTCGCACCATTCCGACCGGGAAGCCACCTGGGAACGCGAAGACCACCTCCGTTCCGAATATCCAGAGTTCTTTCAGTCCTAGATCTCGGGAAGAGATCCTCTCATAGTGGTGGAGTGTTGTAACACCCCAGATGTAACTTTCCATATTTGTAACTCCAACTCTTGCCATTTTCGGCTATGTGTTATGATATTCCCTTCGTGGTCGGGTTTTGTCTTTTGTTTTGCATTTTGTTCTTGTCATGCATCTCATACCATGTCATCATGTGCATTGCTTTTGCATACGTGTTCGTCTCAGGCATCCGAGCATTTTCCCCGTTGTCCGTTTTGCAATCCGGCGCTCCCACCTCGTCCGGCGCACCCCTCTTGTTTCTTTTCGTGAGCGGGTGTTGAACGTTCTCGGAATGGACCGAGGCTTGTCAAGTGGCCTTGTTATACCACCGGTAGACCACCGGTCAAGTTTCGTTCCATTTGGAGGTCGTTTGGTACTCCAACGGTTAACCGGGCAACCCCAAAGTCCGTTTGTGTGTGCAGCAAAAACCCTCTCTAAACAGCCCAAAACTCCTCTAAGTCTCTTCCATGCTCTAGGTCGTTCGATCACGATCGTGTGGGCGAAAACCGTGCTCCATTTGGACTCTCCTAGCTCCCTCTACCTATATATACACCTCCCCTCCCGAAACATTTCGCAGATCAAACCCTACCCTTCTTCCACCTCGCGCCCGGACAAACCCGCCGCCGCCGGACACGTCCACCCACCACCTCACCTAGGCCAATAGGGCACTGCCACGTCGCCTCAGCCAACCATCCGCCACCACGTCGCCCAGCCGCCTTCCCCTTCGCGCCCCCGGTCGCCGAGGCCCGCCGAGCCCAGCGCGGGCCCGCGGGGCCCATTCACCGCCGCCAGCCGCCCGCGGCTCGGCCCGACTGTTGAGGATATAACCCTTAAGGTCACCCGCCAGGAGGGGCCGGGTTAATCATAATGGTCACCACGCGAAGCCCGGTACCAAGCTTGGAGACGGCGGGTCAATAACGGGCCCAAGACCCGGAGATGGCTTAAGGCCCGTAGCATTAGCCGCCATTAGGATAAAACCTGTATTGTAAGGCAAGAATAGATAAGAGTCCGAGCCAGACACTATTATGAGCCGGCCGAGACTCTGAGAGCCGCTGGGCGTCATCCTCTCTATATAAAGGGACGACCCGGCGGCGGTTCAGGACAAGTAAGATCTCGTCGAGAGCCAGGCATAGCAATTAAGCTCCCTGGTCATCGAAACCATAAGCAATACCACCTCAACTGGACGTAGGATTTTACCTTCACCGTAAGGGGCCGAACCAGTATAACCCTCGTGTTCCTTGTCCCGTTTAACCCCTTTAACCTTCCTAGTTGCGATGGCTCCACGACTAAGTCCTAGCACGAGGACATCTGCCGTGAGATTTCCACGACAGTTGGCGCCCACCGTGGGGCCAGCGCACGGTGGATTTGAGTTCTTGAAGGGTAGCTTCGAAGGGCTCAAGGGATATGCTATGGGCCGGATGACCAAGAGTCGTCGCGGCAAGCTCTACATCGACGATGCAACCTGGGGCCCCGACGCCGGCTCAATTGAGTACGGGTACCGGGTCCCCTTCGGCGGAATTCATGTCTTCATTGGCAAGATTGGTGAGCCGGGCCCTGAGCCGGATCTCTGCGCCGATCTCATCGAGACGGCTCAGCGCGCACGACCCGCCCGGGCCCTACCTGCCTTGAAGCATGCTTTTGTGGGATGTGTTCATGGAGGGCTCTCTGATGGATCTGGATCTGGTGATGGGAC
Source organism: Triticum aestivum (assembly GCF_018294505.1). NCBI lineage: Eukaryota > Viridiplantae > Streptophyta > Magnoliopsida > Poales > Poaceae > Triticum > Triticum aestivum. The sequence goes on from NC_057799.1 coordinate 208,115,375, forward strand.
GGCCGCCGGTTCTGACGGCGAGTCGTCCACAGATGAGTCAAACTCGTTGTATCAAATTCAAGATGGCAGGCTCAGGGGTTGTTCCGATGGTGACAGTATTCCGGACCCTTTTGAGCCGCCGAGCCAGGTTGGAATCTTCATGGTCGGTGCACAGCCTGTTCAAAACCCTGCCGCTGGGTCAGGAAACCCGGTGCCCTCGCCGGCTCAGGTGCTGATGGATCTCACGGACAAGATGACGGCCCTGTTGACCGCCACGGTTGACCCGGCGGATCAAGCTCAGCATGACGCGGAGGTGGCGCAGTTAAAGTTAGATCTAGTGAAAGCCAAGGAGGATCTGGCGGCGGAAGGGATCAGGATGGCTGCGGAGAGGGACGCTCTCGACGCCCAGACTCAGTTGATTCAGGCGCAGTCCTTCTGGCTCACGATGGATCAGAACGCGTCCAATGAGGTCATGAGAAGGAGGCATCAAAAGGCCCAATCTCGACTCCCTCCGGTCTACGATCCTCGAAACCTCTTCAACACGCCAGGTGCAGGGTCTAGTAACCCGCCGGAGATCATAGTGCCCGGGGCTGGGACACCTATTCAGCCGCAAGTGATGGGGCCTCCCCGGGTGAACCCTGCCCCGTCTCAGTATGTGCCAATACCACCGGGTCATTATGCTAACCCGCTGGAAAACATGGTCGCCGCGGCAGCACGGCTGGCAGCTCTCCCAACTGACGGCGACTCTCCAACGGCTGTTGAAACCCGCCGGGTCAGAGAACTCCTTCAGACAGCGCTGGCGCAGCAAGAGGCGTACTCTTACAGCCGGGACAGGATCCACTCAACCCCTCGTCCAGGCCGGAGCCCGAGTTATAGCAGACACATGGTCTTAGCGACCGGCTCAAGTAATGTCCGACGCCATGACTTGCCCCCTGGCCATGGCCCGGCTCATAACGGAGCCTTTCACGCAACAGACCAAGACAGAGCGCGGCAAGAGGCGGAGCAGGTGCCTCAGTTGACGGCTTACCAGACACCCCCGGCTTATCCGACGACTTCCGTCGACGTGGGTATCCCTACGAGGACTGGAGGTGTCCCTTGTTTAGTGCCGGCTCTCCGCAATGAACGTCTACCCAAGGACTTCAAAGGGCCTAGGAAGGTGCCTAATTACACGGCTGATTTACAACCCGGAGCCTGGATCGTGAGTTACGAGATGGCCATGGAATTGCTGGAGGTCAGTGAAGCGGCGATGGCCAAGTACTTCACCATGATGTTAGATGGGACTGCCCGCACTTGGTTGAAAGGGCTACCACCGAATTCCATCGGGTCTTGGGCTGAGTTGAAAGCCCGGTTTATCCAAAACTTCAAAGATACCTGTAGGCAGTCTATGTCAATTGTGGATTTGACTAACTGTAAACAGCAGGAGGGTGAGTCTACGACACATTGGGTTCGCCGGGTCAAAGAGATAATACATTAATCTGATAAGATGGATGCCGGCTCTGCAGTCTTAATGTTGGAGCAGAATTGTCGTTTCCTACCCCTGAAGATGAAACTTGGGCGGCTTAAGCGCGACTGCAATGATATGGGTACGCTGATGGCGGCTCTCGTCAAGTACGCCGACTCTGATAGTACCAAGGACCCCGCTTCAGATGATGAAAGGACAGGGAAGGGAAAGAAGAACGACAATGGCAAGGGTCCTCAGCATAACCCGGGGAACCAAGGAGGTGGCAAGCATAAGGCCGACGGCAGCCTAGAGTTCGTGGCCAACGCCAGCTCACAGGGTAATAACCAGTGACGCAAGGGGAGGCCACCTCCCCGAGCCGGCGGGTCAGGCCCGACGCTGGAGCAGCTGTTGAATGAGCCTTGTCCAAGGCATGGCTCTAGGGAGAAGCCAGCTACTCATCTATGGAAGGATTGCGCAATCATGAAGGCCTTTAAGAATTCCAATGCTTTTAATGGCAACAATGGCCCGGGCGGCGGCTCAGGCGCTGGCGGTTTTCATGGCCCGGGCGGCGGCTCAAATTCTAATCCTCAGAACAGTCAAGGGGGCTTTAATCAGCAGTCTGGCCAGGGTCATCAACATCAGCAGGGGGGTTATCAGACCAATCCAAAGCAGCTTAACGGTGGACAGTATCACGTATTTACCACCAGTCTATGTAAGCGAGATCAGAAGCTTCACAAGAGGGCTGTGAATGCTGTTGAGCCGGCGGTTCCACGCTATTTAAGATGGTCTGAGCAGCCTATTGTGTGGAGTAGGGAGGATCACCCTCCCCGGGTTGATAATCCGGGTCACTTGGCCCTGGTGGTGGCTCCTCAGGTGGGAGGATACAAGTTCACTAAGGTGCTCATGGATGGAGGCAGCAGCATCAACATCCTCTATTATGAGACTTTTCGTCGTATGGGGTTGATTGATAAGAACCTCAGCCAGTCCAATACTATTTTCCATGGTGTGGTGCCTGGTAAGTCGGCTTATCCAGTTGGTAAGATCGAGTTGGAAGTGGCCTTTGGAGACGAGTACAACTACAGGGTGGAAAAATTGACCTTTGAGGTGGTCAAGATAAGAAGTCCGTATCATGCCATATTTGGGCGGCCGGCTTACGCCAAGTTCATGGCACGGCCGTGTTACGTGTATTTACAGCTCAAGATGCCGGGTCACAATGGGACCATTACGGTTCATGGCAGCCGGAAGGTGGCCTTGGAGTGTCAGGAAGGCGATGCGGCTTATGCAGAATCTGTTTGTGCAACAGAGGAGTTGAAATTTTACAAGGACAATGTTGACCCAACAGATATGACCTCTCTAAAAAAGCCGACCACGGAGCATGAGCCGGCAATGAAATTTAAGTCGGCTGATGAGACTAAACTTGTTGATTTCATGCCAGGCGATTCATCTCAGCAGTTTAGCATCAGTGCCAATCTGGATCCAAAATAGGAAAGCGCGCTCATCGAGTTCATCCGTGAGAATAGGGAAATTTTTGCATGGAAACCTTTTGACATGCCAGGTGTACCTAGAGAACTCGCTGAGCACACACTCAATGTTGATCCGAAATTCAAGCCGGTCAGGCAATTCCTTCGGTGGTTTAATGAGGAAAGGCGGAAAGCCATTGGAGAAGAGGTGGCCCGGCTCTTGGCGGCCGGGTTTATTGTGGAAGTCTTTCACCCAGAGTGGTTAGCTAACCTGGTGCTCGTGCTCAAGAAGAATGGCACCTGGCGGATGTGTGTGGACTACACGGCCTTAAACAAGGCATGCCCGGCTGATCCTTTTGCCCTTCCCCGTATTGATCAAATCATTGATGCTACGGCGGGTTGCGAGCGCTTAAGTTTCTTGGATGCGTATTCTGGATACCATCAGATTAAAATGGCAGTTAAGGACCAGGAGAAGACGACGTTCATCACTCCCATTGGAGCCTTCTCTTATGTGTCTATGCCTTTTGGACTCAGTGCACAGGCGACTTATCAGCGTTGCGTGCAGAACTGTCTTCATAACCAGATTGGGCGCAATGTTCACGCCTATGTGGATGATATTGTGGTCAAGTCCAGGGAGAAGGAAACCTTGATAGATGACCTGAGGGAAACCTTTGATAATCTCCGAGTCTACAAGATGATGCTTAACCCGGCCAAGTGTGTTTTTGGTGTTTCTGCAGGCAAGCTCTTGGGTTTTCTGGTTTCTCATAGAGGCATTGAAGCTAACCCGGAGAAGATCAAGGCAATCACCTCTCTGTCTAAGCCGGCGTGTATAAACAACGTCCAGCGCCTGGCGGGTCGTATCGCTGCTTTAAGCCGGTTTATAAGCCGTTTGGGTGAGAAGGCCATGCCATTGTACCAGTTGATGAAGAAAACTGATGACTTCGTCTGGAATGATGCTGCTAATACTGCTTTTGAGGATTTGAAGAGACAGTTGGCGGAGCCCCCAGTTCTGGCTGCTCCGGTTGATAAGGAGCCCTTATTACTGTATGTAGCTGCTAACACACGAGCCGTCAGCGTGGCTGTGGTGGTGGAGCGCAAGGAAGAGGGTAAAGAGTATCCGGTTCAGCGGCCGGTTTATTACGTCAGCGAAGTGCTCATAGAGTCCAAACAGCGGTATCCACATTGGCAGAAGCTTGTTTATGGTGTGTTCATGGCAAGCCGGAAGCTTAAGCATTATTTCCAGGGTCACCCCATCACTGTGGTCAGTTCTGCTCCCCTTGGAGATATCATCCAAAACAGAGAAGCCACAGGAAGAGTGGCTAAGTGGGCTATAGAGCTCGGGCCTCATGGTCTTAAATACGTACCACGCACTGCTGTTAAATCTCAAGCCTTGGTGGATTTCATCAACGATTGGACAGAGCTACAAGTGCCCGAAGAAAATCCGGATAACACATATTGGACTATTCACTTCGATGGGTCCAGGCAACTGGAGGGCTCGGGGGCTGGAGTTGTATTGGCCTCCCCTAAAGGTGACAAGTTTCATTATGTGCTACGATTGATGTTTCCTTGCACTAACAATGCGGCTGAGTACAAGGCCTTGCTCCATGGTCTTCGGATGGCTAAGGAGATGAGCTTGAGCCGGGTAAGGTGCTTCGGCGACTCAGACTTAGTGGCTCAACAAGTATCAGACAAGTGGGATTCCAAGGACCCTCTCATGGCGGCTTATCACCGTGAAGTTGATACCATTGCTGGACACTTTCAGGGTTACCAAGTAGAGCACATTGATCGCAGGAAGAACGAGGCGGCTGATGGATTAAGCCAGCTGGGCTCTCAGCGAAAACCGGTTCCGCCTAATACTTTCCTGGACATCTTGCATAACCCTTCTGTTAAGGTACCTACAGAGGAAGATTTGGCTGTCCCTGACCCGGAGGCACAGTTGGTGGCGGCTCTCCACATCACCCCGGACTGGACGGTGCCATACTTGACCCGGGGAGATTTGCCTGAGGATGAAACTTTGGCTAGACAGATAACCCGGCGGTCTAAGTCAATGGTTGTTATCAATGGTGAACTGCATCGCCGCAGTGTTACGGGAGCTTTTCAGCGTTGTGTCTCCCCTGAGGAAGGTCAAGAAATCTTGCGTGAGATTCACGAAGGGGATTGTGGCCATCATGCCGGCTCAAAATCCCTTGTGGCCAAAGCTTTTCGTCATGGTTTTTATTGGCTGACGGCTCATGCTGATGCGGAGGACTTGGTCAGTAAATGTGATGGTTGCCAGAGGTTCTCGCGACGGGCTCATGTGCCGGCTCAGGAGCTGAGGATGATACCAATCACTTGGCCATTTGCGGTCTGGGGGCTTGATATGGTTGGGCCTTTTAAAAGGTCCAAGGATAAAAAGACCCACCTCTTGGTGGCAGTTGACAAGTTCACAAAGTGGGTTGAAGCAGAGCCAGTTAGTAAGTGTGACGCAGCCATGGCGGTTCAGTTCATGAAAAGGGTGATATTTCGCTTTGGCTTTCCACACAGCATTATAACTGACAATGGCACCAATCTATCTAAGGGTGCTATGGAGGAGTTTTGTCAACGAGAGCATATTCGACTTGATGTTTCATCAGTGGCTCATCCTCAATCCAATGGTCAAGCTGAGAGAGCTAATCAGGAGATCTTGAAGGGCATTAAGCCCCGCTTTTAGTCCCTTTGCAATGGACGCCGGGTTGTTGGGTGGAGGAGTTACCCTCCGTGTTATGGAGCATCAACACTACTCCTAACAGGTCTACGGGTTACACGCCTTTCTTCATGGTTTATGGAGCGGAAGCAGTCCTCCCCAGTGACATCCGTCATGACTCGCCTCGAGTGGCGGCTTATGTTGAGGTGGACAATGAACAGGCGCGCCAAGATGCTCTTGACTTGTTGGACGAACAGCGTGATATAGCAGCAGCTCGCTCAGCGATTTACCAACAAGACCTGCGCCGTTATCACAGTCGCCGGGTTAAGTCCCGGGTCTTCCAGGAAGGTGATCTGGTGCTCCGGCTCATCCAAGATCAAACAGATGCGCACAAGTTATCCCCGCCTTGGGAAGGGCCCTTTGTGGTCAGCAAGAACTTGCACAACGGGTCATACTACCTTATTGACGTTCGGGAGCACAAAGATTCACGTAAGTCGGAGGAAGAGACCCGTCGGCCGTGGAACATAGCTCAGCTTCGGCCTTATTACACTTGAGCCACCGGCTCTCATAATGTACATATTTCTATAGCCATGTATATATTATGATAAGCAATAAAGCAGGACCTCTGTCCTTTTTTCTCCTCCAAAGGTAAATGTGTTATTTCCATTACAAGATCACATGGTTGCTTGGAGGTGGATCCGTCTATGATCATATTTGAATCTAGCCGTAAGCTATATAATCACCTGGGGGCTTCCTGTTCAAACATAGGTCGTATTCGAACCAAAGAGAACATAGCTGTCGATACCCACTTGATTGGCAAAGTGCCGAGCTCATAGGGGAGTTTTCTTTGATCATATTTGAATCATAGCTCAACCCCCTTTGGGAACCGACGTGGATCGTATTCGAATCAGCGTCGTTAAACAACTCTTAAGCTCATTTGGGGGCTTCCTGTTCAAACATGGGTCGTATTCGAACCAAAGAGAACATAGCTGTCGGTACCCTCTTGATCGGCATCGCCAAACCCACTGGGGGCTATATGATCGCATTCGAATCTTAGCTTAACCCCTTTGGGACGGGTCTCTGGTCGTATTCGAACCGGAAGCCCCTAAGTGTTGATTTTCTGATTTACAACAAGTTCTTCTGGTTGTATCAACAGTGTACACGGCGGTTCTTATTCCGCCGACTTAACTTTGATTCACAGTGTTAGTCACACACAATCAGCATTATCAAGACTGGTAAACCGGAGTTGAGGTACCAGCCTTATTATCCGGGTTACATAAACCGGAAGCAAACTTGAAGGCCTGTAAGTATGCTATTATGGTTACATCAAGGACATAATTGAGGACCAGTCTTTGGTGACTTAGATTCATATTCCGGGTTATATGTATGAGACTATGATTCTCAGTGCGGTAAGCCGCCTAGAGACTTGTGACTTGTTTTTTCTATGCAGGATAGTTAAAGACAGCTATTTGAGCTTAAGGAAAATAAATGATCAATTATGACCCGGAAGAATATAAGGAAACAACTTCAATGGAGTTAAGCATTCGACACGTGCACGATGGCACGGCAAAGTTAAAATGTTGGTCCTACTCTCTTACAAGACTCCCCGAGTCCAAAAGGGTGAAGCATTGTTTAACAAGCCGCCTAAAGAGTCAAGATGCTTGCCGGGTCGAAGCTTCCGGCTCATCCCTCTCCGCTCCTCCGGCTGTTCCCAAGACCTGGAAGGTTGACGATTTCCAGTCAATGCCGCTCAAAGCTTCAAATTGAGCTTCCTCGTCAATTAACCCGGCCGGGTCAATTTCCGGGGCAAAGGTGTGCTTACGAGTCGGTGGGACCAAGATGATGGCTTCATAACGCGGAGTGGGGATCCTCTGATTCTCTGCGTCGTAGCCCGGCTGGTACTTGGTCAGATCGGTGTCATTCCCAATCAGGGTGGCCACCGGGCGCACAATCTTCACACAGGTAGCAAAGTCTTTTTGGTCGAAGGGGGTGCCGTCTTCCTTCAGGCTGGGGTAACCAAGTGCAATGTCAGCCGGGTCTAGCTCTGGAAGGAAAGCCTTGGCCCGGCTCAGAGCAGCTATGGCTCCGGCTCTTGCAGAAGCTCGTCGCAGCTCTTGGAAACGCTGAGGAAGAACGGCAAGCCGGCGAAGTACGTCTGCCATGTGAGTCGGAACCTCATTGGATAGGGCCACCACGGCCAAGGCGCGCTGTGACTCGGTGTAGAGTTGCTCCACCAGAGTGTACACAGCCTTCAACTTGGTCAGCACATTTTGATTGAGGTTGGCGCTTCTGGGACCTGTTTAACAAAGTCAGATAAGCCACTAGCAATGATGGAATTATGAGACATAAAGACTATAAACTTGTCGAGAGCCGGCAGAATGACTTACCGAAGATTGCGGCGACCATCTGTGACACATGGCGCTTTAAGCCGGAGAGTTCGGCAGCTCTCTCCGTCAGAGTCTTCTCCGCCTGTTCGGCCCGGCTTACCAGAGCAGCCTTCTCTTCGGCCCAAGTTTTCCTTTCAGCTTCAAACTTCTTCTTCAGCTTCTCTTGAGCAGCAATATTGGATTCAAATTTGGCGTTGGCCTTCCGGGTCTCAGTTTCCTGAGTCTTCAGCCGGTTCTTCAGCTCAGAGATATCAGCCTCAAACTTCTTGCAGGCAGCCTATACAATTTCCGGGTTATAGCATGAATAATTATTATGCAATTTTAAAGTCCCAAGCACTTTCCAAGCAAAGACACTTGGCACTTGGGGGCTAATGCATGTCGAAAGTTTCTATCTACAAATTACCGGTTCATGGAAGTAAGCCGGAAGTTAAGTCTACAACATATTCTATCAATAAGTAGTAGACTTGGGGGCTAGAGTATTGTAAAGAGGACTATGCAGTAAGCAATAGAGTGGTACCTCAGACTTCTGCTGTATCTGTTTCACCATGTCAATCTCCAGGTCCCGGCTGCTGTGCACTTGATTGACATAGCCGGAGATGATATCTCCAATGCTCAGGTTGGCGTAGTTGGTGATGTCCAGCTTGGCCCTGCGGCGCTCTAGCAACTCTTCCTTCGCAGAGCACTTAGCCAGTGCAGTGAGTCTCCCAGGCTCGACAAACTCCGTCCGGGTGATTACCACGTCCGGGTCATCGGCCGGCTGAGCCGGGCTAGAGATGTCTGGGTTCGTGGAAGTCTCCATGGCTGGCTCGTCGTTTGGAGCGGTGGCTTCAGGAGCAGAGGCAGCTGGCGGCTCTTGAGCTGAAACCTCCGGCTCATGCAAGACCGGCTCTTCGACCGGTTTATTCTTCTTCGCCCTCTTGCTGAGCTTTGCCTGGGCACTGAAAGGACAAAAGGTTAGTACAAAAGTATGAGTAAAGATAAGCACAACAAGAGATGATCATCATTACCCGGGTACGGTCTTGAAAGCCGGCAGGTTTGATTGCATAGAGTCACCAGAGGAAGGTGAAGTTTCCTGATAATTTGAATCAGAAGAATTGAGCGGTTGACGTATAACGCCCGCCAAAGGATGAAAAGGATATAAGTTGGAGATAACCTCGGTCCGGTGCTTCCTTGACGCTTCAGGTAAGCCGGAGGAGAGATCTGCATCCTTGTTGGTCCGGGTGTGCCGCCGGCTCTCATGAATCTGTTGCTTCAAAAGAAATTGAGGATCTTGATAAGCTAAAGGATGTGAAAATCTTACTTTCCGGGTTACTCTTCGGACTTTCAGCCTTGGCAAGGGCTCCGAGTCGGAGGAAAGTGTCATTACCTCTTCAGTCACCGGGTTACTTGCTCTGGTGTCATCCTGCTGATGATCAGTATCAGTAAGGTGGATAGGAATAAACAAGAAACAAAACAAGAGCTTATAGGTTCAGGGGTTACCTCTGACTCGGAGCTATCGCTTAGTTGAAGCAGCTCTGAGGCAGTAGGCCTGCTTCCCTTCTTGCGGGGAGCGGCTCTCCTGGCGGCTTTCTTAGCCTTTCTGGCCTTTTTAGCCGCCTCATGGTCATACTTGACCTTCCAGAATTTATCATCAGCCTGAAAAATACAATGAAGACTTCTTAAGGTTCAGATGAAAACTATCTAAGGAGAAAATAAGGTGTTCAGATCAGTAGCTTACCGCTGGGGCCGGGTTAGTCTTGCAGAAGGGGCTTAAGCCGGTCCTCCCACAGTCGGCTAAGATCTCATTCAGGAGAGACTTAGTCATGTCGTCCAGAACATCCTCAGGAAGATCAATGGGGCTGTGCCGCAGAGGGTCATCCTTCCGGCCCGTGTAATCACACATTAAGCTGGGGGCGGCGGCTTAAGGGGATCACCCGCCAAGAGATCCAGACCCGGACCAGATCAATGCCGTTGAGGCCATTTCCTAGGAGAGCCTTAATTTTGTTGATGGTGGGGATCAGAGGTTGACGCTCGGCTTGAGTCAGCTTATCCGGCAGAGAGTGATTTGGCTCCAGGCGCAGGGCACGAAAGCCGGGCAGAGGGCTCTCGTCAGCCGGAGAAGTGTCCTGGCAGTAAAACCACGTCTGGTTCCAGTCCTTCGGATGGCTTGGCGGCTCAGCATAAGGAAAGAGGCAGTCTCTCCGGCGTTGAATGGAGATTCCACCAAGTTCCAGGCTCGGCCCGTTGGCACACTCGTTCTGGCGGTTCAGATAAAAGAGCTCTCTAAAGAGCAGCAGGCTGGGCTCTTCTCCAAGATAGACTTCGCAGAATACTTGGAAGTTGCATATATTTGACACGGAATTGGGTCCTATGTCTTGCGGCCACAGATCAAAGAAATTCAGCATGTCTCTAAAGAATTTTGAGCCGGGCGGTGCGAAGCCCCGGCTCATGTGATCAGCAAAAATCACTACCTCACCCTCCCTTGGTTGCGGTCTCTCCTCCGACGGGTCAGGGGCACGGTAAGACAATACATCCTTCTTGGGCAAGTGACCTGTTTTCACAAAGTCCGCTAAGGTTTCGTCAGTTACATTGGATCTCATCCAGTTGCACGTGATGGGTGCCTTGGGAGCCTTGGGAGGCATTGTGAAAGACGGAAGCCTATGATAAAAGGAAATGTCCGATTCAATTATAAGCCGGAGGAAGTTACAGTTCAATGTTTAAAGTGGCGGCTTATGAAGGGGCCTAATGACATATGGTTAAGTGCATCGGGTTATATAAGCCGCTGCAGGTATCGTGAGTAATTCAAATTGTCTACAGCTTTATCATAAATGAGCCGGAAAATTTACGGCGCATGGCTTCTTTTGAGCCGGAAATGTAAGCCGCCATAACTCAGCAGATGCAATTTTTCACTAAGTGTGGTGAAAACAAGTTTCACAGATCGCAGTAATTATTTTGGATCAAAACAGTCGGCTAAAGAGAAAATTTTCTAGACCTAAAACTGACGCAGAGGAAGTTCATGGATTCAGAGTGGGATCTTATTTCAAACAAAGGGGATCTACTAGTGTCAAAATGGATGAGCAACAACTACCGCAGGGGTTCTGTGCTAATCTTGGATCGAAACATGACCATAGTGGCAGAACTACAGGGAACTTGCGAAGAACTTGCGAGGAACTGCAAAGAACGGTGAAGAACAGTGGAACCCTAATGTGGATCTACGGTGGAGAGGTGCAGGGACTTACAGGTGCGGAGTTACGGCGGAGATTCGTCGCGTTTCTCTGGTCACGTCAGGGTGATGCAGCGGCCTGAGTTGGTGAAGATGAAGAAACCCGCGGCGGCGGCGGCGGAGCTCGGGCGGCAGCACAGTGGCGAGAGGAGGAAGAAGATGGAGGCGACGAGTGGCACGAGGCTCATGGGCCGGGCTACTTATAAGGTGAAGCTCATAAGTGGGCGCGAGAAACAAGGAGGTCACGACGTGATTATCTCGCCCCCGAGGCGCCTCGATTCTCGGGATGACCATTAAAGATAAGATCCGTGACCATTAAAGAGCTCTCTAAAGAGCAGCAGGCTGGGCTCTTCTCCAAGATAGACTTCGCAGAATACTTGGAAGTTGCATATATTTGACACGGAATTGGGTCCTATGTCTCGCGGCCGCAGATCAAAGAAATTCAGCATGTCTCTAAAGAATTTTGAGCCGGGCGGTGCGAAGCCCCGGCTCATGTGATCAGCAAAAATCACTACCTCACCCTCCCTTGGTTGCGGTCTCTCCTCCGACGGGTCAGGGGCACGGTAAGACATGACATCCTTCTTGGGCAAGTGACCTGTTTTCACAAAGTCCGCTAAGGTTTCGTCAGTTACATTGGATCTCATCCAGTTGCACGTGATGGGTGCCTTGGGAGCCTTGGGAGGCATTGTGAAAGACGGAAGCCTATGATAAAAGGAAATGTCCGATTCAATTATAAGCCGGAGGAAGTTACAGTTCAATGTTTAAAGTGGCGGCTTATGAAGGGGCCTAATGACATATGGTTAAGTGCATCGGGTTATATAAGCCGCTGCAGGTATCGTGAGTAATTCAAATTGTCTACAGCTTTATCATAAATGAGCCGGAAAATTTACGGCGCATGGCTTCTTTTGAGCCGGAAATGTAAGCCGCCATAACTCAGCAGATGCAATTTTTCACTAAGTGTGGTGAAAACAAGTTTCACAGATCGCAGTAATTATTTTGGATCAAAACAGTCGGCTAAAGAGAAAATTTTCTAGACCTAAAACTGACGCAGAGGAAGTTCATGGATTCAGAGTGGGATCTTATTTCAAACAAAGGGGATCTACTAGTGTCAAAATGGATGAGCAACAACTACCGCAGGGGTTCTGTGCTAATCTTGGATCGAAACATGACCATAGTGGCAGAACTACAGGGAACTTGCGAAGAACTTGCGAGGAACTGCAAAGAACGGCGAAGAACAGTGGAACCCTAATGTGGATCTACGGTGGAGAGGTGCAGGGACTTACAGGTGCGGAGTTACGGCGGAGATTCGTCACGTTTCTCTGGTCACGTCAGGGTGATGCAGCGGCCTTAGTTGGTGAAGATGAAGAAACCCGCGGCGGCGGTGGCGGAGCTCGGGCGGCAGCACAGTGGCGAGAGGAGGAAGAAGATGGAGGCGACGAGTGGCACGAGGCTCATGGGCCGGGCTACTTATAAGGTGAAGCTCATAAGTGGGCGCGAGAAACAAGGAGGTCATGACGTGATTATCTCGCCCCCGAGGCGCCTCGATTCTCGGGATGACCATTAAAGATAAGATCCGTGACCATTAAAGAGCTCTCTAAAGAGCAGCAGGCTGGGCTCTTCTCCAAGATAGACTTCGCAGAATACTTGGAAGTTGCATATATTTGACACGGAATTGGGTCCTATGTCTCGCGGCCGCAGATCAAAGAAATTCAGCATGTCTCTAAAGAATTTTGAGCCGGGCGGTGCGAAGCCCCGGCTCATGTGATCAGCAAAAATCACTACCTCACCCTCCCTTGGTTGCGGTCTCTCCTCCGACGGGTCAGGGGCACGGTAAGACATGACATCCTTCTTGGGCAAGTGACCTGTTTTCACAAAGTCCGCTAAGGTTTCGTCAGTTACATTGGATCTCATCCAGTTGCACGTGATGGGTGCCTTGGGAGCCTTGGGAGGCATTGTGAAAGACGGAAGCCTATGATAAAAGGAAATGTCCGATTCAATTATAAGCCGGAGGAAGTTACAGTTCAATGTTTAAAGTGGCGGCTTATGAAGGGGCCTAATGACATATGGTTAAGTGCATCGGGTTATATAAGCCGCTGCAGGTATCGTGAGTAATTCAAATTGTCTACAGCTTTATCATAAATGAGCCGGAAATTTTACAGCGCGTGGCTTCTTTTAAGCCGGAAATGTGACGTCATGGCGGGTTAAAGCTTTCACACAACCGTAAGCCGGAAGATTTTTTTTCTCAAAAGAATTGAAGATTGACATGAACTGGTTCAAATCAATATGGGGCCTAATGTTGAGGATATAACCCTTAAGGTCACCCGCCAGGAGGGGCCGGGTTACTCATAATGGTCACCACGCGAAGCCCGGTACCAAGCTTGGAGACGGCGGGTCAATAACGGGCCCAAGACCCGGAGATGGCTTAAGGCCCGTAGCATTAGCCGCTGTTAGGATAAAACTTGTAGTGTAAGGCAAGAATAGATAAGAGTCCGAGCCGGACACTGTTATGAGCCGGCCGGGACTCTGAGAGCCGCTGGGCATCAACCTCTCTATATAAAGGGACGACCCGGCGGCGGTTCAGGACAAGTAAGATCTCGTCGAGAGCCAGGCATAGCAATTAAGCTCCCTGGTCATCGATACCATAAGCAATACCACCTCAACTGGACGTAGGCTTTTACCTTCACCGTAAGGGGCCGAACCAGTATAACCCTCGTGTTCCTTGTCCCGTTTAACCCCTTTAAGCTTCCTAGTTGCGATGGCTCCACGACTAAGTCCTAGCACGAGGACATCAGCCGTGACAATTCCAAGACATCGACCGTGCGCCGTCCGCCGGCTCCCTCGTCACCGCCTCCAGCCCTCCGCGCCGCCGCGCCGAACCCCGCCGCCGGTGAGCAGGGCGCCGCCGCGCCTCTTCTCCTCCTTCCTCTACCTCTCCCTCTTGCCTCCCCCTCTCAGATCTCTCTCTCTCTGCAGTGCGCCGGTCGCCGCGCCCTCCTCCTTCCCCTTCGCCGGCGAGCACTCCGGCGGCCCGAGCTCGAACTCCTCCGGCCAGATCCAATCGATCCACGGGTTGACTTTTTCATCTCCTCTCCGAAATATTTCCAAGTCATTTTATTTTACAGTATGTGCACCTGTTCAACGCATCATAACTCTCTGCATATTGCTCCGTTTCGTGCGTTTAATATATAGAAATGTTCGTCTCGTGATGCTCTACATTTTGTTCAATTGCACCATGTTCATTTCAGTCCATCTTGATGCCCAAATCTCTGGTGCAAGAGTGCTAGTTGCTGTTATCTACTGTTACTTAGCAGAACTTGGAGATTTGTTATTTTTGTTGCTTTTAATCTGTGCATCTTATGGGCATGAGCTCTACATGTGTTTTGTTGTATGCCATGCCATCTTTCCAGAGGTGTATGCCATGTATTTTTGTGCTCTCTGTGGTGACTAGCACAAGCATGCAAACTAGGCCCCGTAATGTTTTTGATTTCAGAGACTTAGTAAATTTATTAAGTCTGTCCGCTGTTATTTTTTTGCTATGTATCCATGTGGCTACAGAGAGATCCATGCATATTTTCGGAATGTTCAGTAAGGATGTTTTGTAGCTATTGTTGTAATTGATCTATTACTTCCCTTGTTTGCAATTATGGAGTGCTATAGCATGACTCAATCTTGCTCTACTTTTGCTCTAAAATATTTCTGGCAGATTGTTAACATGATATTCAATTTTGCCAAGCTTCTTGTAGTTGATCCATACATGCTATGTACTTGATCTTGTCATGGATAGCTTCATAAACATGCCATATTGCTGTAGGTATGCTTGTTTTGTCATGCGTTGCTTTGTGGTGAGTGCGTCAAGCTCACCAAGATGCCTTCATATTACTGTTTCTGCCATGCTCTATTTTCTGCTAAGTCTGAGACCTGTTAACGAAACTTGCTATGTTTATATGGTTGCCATCATATCTTTTGGTCCTTTTTGGCTTATGGTCAGTGTTGAGGATATAGACCTTAGAGTCACCCGCCAGGAGGGGCCGGGTTACTCTTCGGATGGTCATTGCCAGAAGCCCGGAGCCAAGTCTCAAGATGATGGGCCAGAGATTGGCTGAGACCCGGATATGGCTTAGGGCCTGTACTTACCATCATTATTATAGTAGACTTGTAGTGTAAGGCAAGTATAGTTTAGAGTCCGAGCCGGACATTCTTATGAGCCGGCCGGGACTCTAAGGGCTGCTGGGCGTCAGCCTCCCTATATAAAGGGACGACCCGGCAGCGGTTCGGGGGCGACAACAATCTGATCGAGAGCCGGGCACAGCTATTTAGCTCCCTGGCGATCGTAACCCTAATCAATAACACCTCAAACTGGACGTAGGCTTTTACCTTCACCGTAAGGGGCCGAACCAGTATAAACCTTTGTGTTCCTTGTCCCGCATAACCCCTTCAAGCTTCCTAGTTGCGATGGCTCCACGACTAAGTCCTAAATCGAGGACATCTGCCGTGACAACTCCACGACAGTTGGCGCCCACTGTGGGGCTCGCGCACGGTGGATTTGATTTCTTGAAGGGCAGCTTCGAAGGGCTCAAGGGATACCCTGTGGGCCGGATGACCAAGAGTCGTCACGGCAAGCTCTACATCGACGATGCGGACTAGGGCCCCGACGCCGGCTCAATTGAGTACGGGTACCGGGTCCCCTTTGGAGGAATTCATGTCTTCATTGGCAAGATTGGTGAGCCGGGCCCCAAGCCGGATCTCCGCGCCGATCTCATCGAAACGGCTCAGCGTGCACGACCCGCCCGGGCCCGGCCTGCCTTAAAGCATGCTTTTGTGGGGTGTATCCATGGAGGACTCTCCGATCGATCTGGATCCGGTGATGAGACGGCCGCCGGCTCCGACGGCGAGTCGGCCACCGATGAATCAAACTCGCTGTACCAACTTCAAGATGGCAGGCTCATGGGTTGTTCCGACGGCGACAGTATTGCGGACCTCTTTGAGCCGCCAAGTCAGGTTGGAGTTTTTATGGCTGGTGCGCAGCCTGTTCAGAACCCCGCTGCTGGATCGGGAAACTCGGTGCCTTCTCCGGCTCAGGTGCTGATGGATCTCACGGACAAGATGACGGCCCTGTTAACTGCCACGGTTGACCCGGCGAATCAAGCTCAGCATGATGCGGAGGTGGCACAGTTAAAATTGGATCTGATAAAAGCTAAAGAGGATCTGGCAGCAGAAGGAATCAGGCTGGCTGCGGAGCGGGCGGCTCTCGACGCCCGGACCCAGCTAATTCAGGCGCAGTCCTTCCAACTCACGATGGATCAGAACGCAGCCAACGAGGTCATGAGAAGGAGGCACCAGAAGGCCCAGTCTCGACTCTCACCGGTTTACGATCCACGCAATCTCTTCAACACGCCGGGTGCAGGGTCTAGTAACCCGCCAGGGGTCATCGCGCCCGGGTCTGGACCCCTTATTCAGCCACGAGTGATGGGGCCTCCCCAGGTGCCCCCTGCCCCGCCTCAGTATGTGCCAATACCCCCGGGTCATTATGATAACCCGCTGGAGAACATGGTAGCTGCGGCAGCGCGATTGGCGGCTCTCCCTGTTGACGGCGACTCTCCGGCGGCCATCGAAACCCGCCGGGTCAGGGAACTCCTGCAGACGGCACTAGCGCAGCAAGAGGCGTACTCCTACAGCCGCGACAGGATCCACTCGACCCCTCGTCCAGGCCAGAGCCCGAGTTACAGCCGGCACATGGTCTCAGCAACCGGTTCAAGTAATGTCCGACGCCATGACCCGCCCCCTGGCCATGGCCCGGCTCATAATGGAGCCTTCTACGCAACAGACCAAGCGCAGCAAGAGGCGGAGCAGGCGCCTCAATTGACGGCTTATCAGACCCCCCGGCTTATCCGACGACGTCCGTTGATGTGGGTATTTCTACCAGGACCGGGGGTGTCCCTTGTTTGGTACCAGCCATCCGTAATGAACGTCTACCTAAGGACTTCAAGGGCCCTAGGAAGGTGCCTAACTATACAGCGGACTTACAGCCTGCAGCCTGGATTGAGAGTTATGAGATTGCTATGGAATTGCTGGAGGTCAGTGAGGCGGCCATGGCCAAATATTTCACCATGATGTTAGGTGGAACTGCCCGCACGTGGTTGAAAGGGTTACCGCCGAACTCCATTGGGTCTTGGGCTGAGCTGAAAGCCCGGTTCATTCAAAACTTCAAAGATACCTGCAGGCAATCTATGTCAATTGTGGATTTGACTAACTGTAAGCAGCAGGAGGGTGAGTCCACGACCCATTGGGTTCGCCGGGTCAAGGAGATCATACATTCATCAGATAAGATGGATGCCGGCTCTGCAGTCTTGATGTTGGAGCAGAACTGTCGCTTTGTGCCCCTTAAGATGAAGCTCGGGCGGCTCAAGCGCGACTGCACCGATATGGGTACCCTAATGGCGGCTCTTGTCAAGTATGCCGATTCCGATGGTACCAAGGATCCCCCTTCAGACGATGAAAGGGCAGGGAAGGGAAAGAAGAATGGCAACGGCAAGGGTCCTCAGTTTAACCCGGGGAACCAAGGAGGAGGCAAGCGTAAGGCCGATGGCAGCCTAGAGTTTGTAGCCAATGCCAACTCCCAAGGTAATAACCAGCAACGCAAGGGGAGGCCCCCTCCCCGGGGCGGCGGGTCAGGTCCAACGCTGGAGCAGCTGTTGAATGAACCTTGTCCAAGGCATGGCTCTAGAGAGAAGCCAGCGACTCACCTGTGGAAGGATTGTGCGATCATGAAGGCCTTTAAGAGCTACAACGGCCCGGGCGGTGGCTCAGGCGCCGGTGGCTTTCATGGCCCGGGCGGCGGCTCAAATTCCGGTCCTCAGAACGGTCAAGGGGGCTTTAATCAACAGTCTGGTCGGGTCATCAACAGCAGCAGGGGGGTTATCAGACCAACCCAAAGCAGCTTAGCGGTGGACAGTATCATGTGTTCACCACCAGTTTGTGCAAACGGGATCAGAAGCTTCACAAGAGAGCTGTTCATGCTGTTGAGCCGGCGGTTCCACGCTACTTACGGTGGTCTGAGCAGCCTATAGTGTGGAGTAGGGAGGATCACCCTCCCCGGGTGGATAACCCGGGCCACTTGGCCTTAGTGGTAGCTCCTCAGGTGGGAGGTTATAAGTTCACAAAGGTACTCATGGATGGAGGTAGCAGCATCAACATCCTCTATTACGAGACTTTTCGCCGTATGGGGCTGGTTGATAAGAACCTCAGCCAGTCAAACACTATCTTCCATGGTGTGGTACCTGGTAAGTCGGCTTATCCAGTCGGCAAGATCGAATTGGAAGTGGCTTTTGGTGATGAGAACAACTACAGGGTGGAGAAGTTGACCTTTGAGGTGGTCAAGATAAGAATCCCGTACCATGCCATATTTGGACGGCCGGCTTACGCCAAGTTCATGGCACAGACGTGTTATGTGTACTTACAGCTCAAGATGCCGGGTCACAACGGGACCATTACGGTGCACGGTAGCCGGAAGGTGGCTCTCGAGTGTGAGGAAGGTGATGCAGCTTACGCAGAGTCTGTTTGTGCAACAGAGGAGTTGAAGTTTTACAAAGACAATGTTGACCCAACAGACATGACCTCTCTAAAGAAGCCGACTACGGAGGCTGAGCCGGCGATGAAATTTAAATCGGCTGATGAAACTAAGTACCAGGAGATTCATCTCAGCAGTTTAGCATCAGTGCCAATCTGGATCCAAAATAGGAAAGCGCGCTCATCGAGTTCATCTGTGAGAATAGGGACATCTTTGCGTGGAAGCCTTCTGACATGCCGGGTGTACCTAGAGAACTCGCTGAGCATACTCTCAATGTTGATCCAAAATTTAAGCCGGTCAGACAGTTCCTTCGACGGTTTAATGAGGAGAGGCAGAAAGCCATTGGAGAAGAAGTGGCCCGGCTCTTGGCGGCCGGGTTTATTGTTGAAGTTTTTCACCCGGAATGGTTGGCTAACCCGGTGCTCGTACTCAAGAAGAACGGCACCTGGCGGATGTGTGTGGACTACACGGATTTGAACAAGGCGTGTCCGGCTGATCCTTTTGCTCTCCCTCGTATTGATCAAATCATTGATGCTACGGCAGGTTGTGCACGCTTAAGTTTCTTGGATGCTTATTCCGGGTATCATCAGATTAAAATGGCGGTTAAGGACCAGGAGAAGACGGCATTCATCACTCCCTTTGGAGCCTTCTGCTATGTGTCTATGCCCTTTGGACTCAAGTGTGCACAGGCAACTTACCAGCGTTGTGTACAGAATTGTCTTCATAAACAGATCGGGCGCAATGTTCACGCTTACGTGGACGATATTGTGGTTAAATCCATCAAAGAGGAAACCCTGATAGATGACTTAAGGGAAACCTTCGATAATCTCCGAGTCTATAAGATGATGCTTAACCCGGCCAAGTGTGTTTTTGGTGTTCCTGCAGGCAAACTATTGGGTTTCTTGGTTTCTGACAGAGGCATTGAGGCTAACCCGGAGAAGATCAAGGCTATCACCTCCCTAGCTAAGCCGGCATGTATAAATGACGTTCATCGTTTGGCGGGTCGCATCGCTGCCTTAAGCCGGTTTATAAGCCGTTTGGGTGAGAAGGCTATGCCCCTATATCAGTTGATGAAGAAAACTGATAACTTTGTCTGGAATGATGTAGCGAATACCGCTTTTGAGGATTTGAAAAAGCAACTGGCAGAGCCCCCCGTCCTTGCTGGTCCGGTTGATAAGGAGCCCTTGCTACTATATGTGGCGGCAAACGCACGAGCCGTCAGCGTGGCTATTGTGGTGGAGCGCAAGGAGGCGGGTAAGGAGCATCCGGTTCAGCGGCCGGTTTATTATGTCAGCGAGGTGCTCATTGAGTCCAAGCAGCGGTACCCGCATTGGCAGAAGCTCGTATATGGTGTGTTCATGGCGAGCCGGAAGCTCAAGCATTATTTTCAGGGTCATCCCATCACTGTGGTCAGTTCTGCCCCTCTTGGTGATATTATCCAGAACAGAGAGGCTACAGGGAGAATTGCTAAGTGGGCTATAGAGCTTGGACCTCATGGCCTCAAATATGTACCACGCACTGCTGTTAAATCTCAGGCTTTGGTGGATTTCATCAATGATTGGACGGAGTCTCAAGTGCCTGAGCAAAAGCCGGATAACACTTATTGGACTATCCACTTCGATGGATCCAGACAGTTGGAGGGCTCGGGGGCTGGTGTTGTATTGGCTTCCCCTAAAGGTGACAAGTTCCATTATGTGCTACGGTTGATGTTTCCTTGCACTAACAATGCGGCTGAATACGAGGCTTTGCTCCACGGTCTTCGGGTGGCTAAGGAGATGAGCTTAAGCCGGGTAAGGTGCTTTGGTGACTCAGACTTGGTGGCTCAACAAGTATCAGGCACCTGGGATTCTAAGGATCCTCTCATGGCGGCTTATCGCCGCAAGGTTGATGCCATTGCTGGGCATTTCCAGGGATACCAAGTGGAGCACATTGATCGCAGGAAGAACGAGGCGGCTGATGCTTTAAGCCGGCTAGGCTCTCAGCGAAAGCCGGTGCCGCCTAACACTTTCCTGGATGTCCTGTATAACCCCTCGGTTAAGTTGCCTACAGAAGAGGACTTGGCTATCCCTGACCCGGAGGCACGACTGGTGGCGGCTCTTCATGTCACGCCAGACTGGACAATGCCATATCTGGCTTATAAAACCCGGGGAGAGTTGCCTGAGGATGAAACTTTGGCCAGGCAAATCACCCGGCGGGCCAAGTCAATGATCGTCATCGATGGCGAGTTACATCATCGCAGTGTTTCAGGGGTATTTCAACGTTGTATCTCCCCTGAGGAGGGTCAAGAGATCTTGCGGGAGATCCATGAAGGGGATTGTGGTCATCATGCCGGCTCAAAATCTCTTGTAGCCAAGGCTTTCCGTCATGGTTTTTATTGGCTGACGGCTCACGCTGATGCAGAGGACTTGGTCAGTAAATGTGATGGTTGCCAAAGGTTCTCACGGCGGGCTCATGTGCCGGCTCAGGAGTTGAGGATGATCCCAATCACTTGGCCCTTTGTGGTCTGGGGGCTTGATATGGTTGGGCCTTTTAAACGGTCCAAGTATAAGAAGACCCACCTCTTGGTGGCGGTTGACAAATTCACGAAGTGGGTGGAGGCTGAGCCAGTTAGCAAGTGCGATGCAGCCACGGCGGTTCAATTTATGAAAAAGGTGATTTTCCGCTTTGGCTTTCCGCATAGCATCATAACTGACAATGGCACCAATTTATCCAAGGGCGCTATGGAAGAGTTTTGTCAACGAGAGCATATCCGACTTGATGTTTCCTCAGTGGCTCATCCCCAATCTAATGGTCAAGCTGAGAGAGCTAAGCAGGAGATTCTGAAGGGTATCAAGCCCCGGCTTTTGGTCCCTTTGCAACGGACGCCGGGTTGTTGGGTGGAGGAGTTTCCCTCCGTCTTATGGAGCATTAACACTACTCCTAACAGGTCTACAGGCTTCACGCCTTTCTTCATGGTTTATGGAGCAGAAGCAGTCCTCCCCAGCGACATCCGTCACGATTCACCTCGGGTGGCGGCTTATGTTGAGACGGATAATGAACAGGCGCACCAAGATGCTCTGGACTTGTTGGATGAACAGCGTGATGTGGCAGCAGCCCGTTTAGCGATTTACCAACAAGAACTGCGCCGTTATCATAGCCGCCGGGTCAAATCCCGGGTCTTCCAGGAAGGCGACCTTGTGCTCCGGCTCATCCAGGATCAAACACCTTGGGAAGGGCCCTTTGTGGTCAGTAAGAACTTGCACAACGGGTCATATTACCTCATTGATATTCGGGAACATAAAGATTCACGTAAATCTGAGGAGGAGACCCGTCGGCCGTGGAATATAGCTCAGCTTCGGCCTTACTACACTTGAGCTCGCGGCTCTCGTGGTGTACATATTTACCTCAGACATGTATATATTATGATAAGCAATAAAGCAGGACCTCTGTCCTTTTTTCTCCTCTAATTATGCGTGTGTTATTTTTTACACGCTGATTTAAAGGAGGATCCAGCTTATGATCATATTCGAGTCTAGCCGTAAGCAGTAAGGTCACTTGGGGGCTTCCTGTTCAAACATGGGTCGTATTCGAACCAAAGAGAACATAGCTGTCGATACCCACTGGATTGGCAAAGTGCCGAGCTCATTGGGAAGTTAACTTTGGTCATATTTGAATCACAGTTTAACCCCTCTGAGAACCGACGTGGATCGTATTCGAATCAGCGTCGTTAAACAATTTTAAGAATCACTTGGGGGCTTCCTGTTCAAACATGGGTCGTATTCGAACCAAAGAGAACATAGCTGTCGGTACCCTCTTGATTGGCATTGCCACACCCACTGGGGGCTATATGATCGTATCCGAATCTTGGCTTAACCCCTTTTGGGCCGGGTCTCTTGTCGTATTCGAACTGGAAGCCCCTAAGTTCTGATTTATCACAAGTTTACTCTGATTATGACAAAGTGTGCATGGCCGGATCTCACTTGCCGGTTTAATTTTGGTTTATCTTGCTAGTTGAACATCATGGATGTTATCAAGGCAAGTAAATTAGAGTTAAGATACCAACCGTGCTACCCGGGTTATTTAATCCGAAAGTATGCTTATAGGCCGTTAAGTGTGTTATCACGGCTATGTTCAGAGTATAACTAAGGACCGATCTTTTTTGATTCATATTCCGGGTTATCCATCTTAAACACCTGATTCTCAGGGTGGTAAGCCGCCTTGAGACTTGTGATTTGCCTTTCTATGCAGATACTTAAAGGCACCTTTTAAGGTTGAGAAGGACAAAGGGATGATTATGACCCGGAGGAACACCAAAAGGATAACTTCAAGGGATTTCAGCATTCATTACGTGCACGATGGCACGGCAGAGATAAATTGTTGCACCTATTCTATTACAAAATTCATCAAGTCTCAAGGATGGAGCGTTGTTCGGTGAACCGCCAGCCGCTTTATGATGCCTGCTGAGTTGAAGTCCCCGGCTCGTTCCTGTCTTCTGCTCCGGCTGATCCCAAGACCTCGAAGGTTGACGACTTCCAGTTGATGCCGCTGAGAGCTTCGAACTGGGCTTCTTCGTCAATTAACCCGGCCGGGTCAATCTCCGGGGCGAAGGTGTGCTGACGAGCCGGAGGAATCAGATTGAGAGCTTCATAGCGAGGGGTTGGAATCCTCTGATTCTCTGCATTGTACCCCGGCTGATACTTGGTTAAGTCGGTGTCATTCCCGATGATGGTGGCCACCGGGCGTACAGCCTTCACACACGCCGCGAAATCCCTCTGGTCGAAGGCTGAGCCGTCTTCCTTCAGGCTTTGGTAACCCAGGGCGATGTCTGCCGGGTCTAGCTCCGGCAGGAATGCTTTGGCCCGGCTCAGCGCGGCGATTGCTCCGGCTCTCGCGGATGCTCGTCGTAGCTCCTGGATCCGCTGCGGCAGAACTGCGAGCCGGCGCAGGACTTCGGCCAGATGAGTTGGCACCTCGTTGGATAGGGCCACCACAGCTAAGGCACGCTGTGACCCGGTGTAGAGCTGTTCCACCAGGGTGTACACGGCCTTTAACTTGGTGACCACGCTCTGGTTAAGGTTGGCGCTTCTGGGACCTGTTTAACAAACATCAGATAAGCCGGTGACAAGGATGAATCAGGAGATGTAAACATGGATGAAAGCCGGTGAGACGACTTACCGAAGATGGCGGCTACCATTTGGGAAACCTGGCGCTTTAGGCCGGAGAGCTCGGCGGTTTTCTCAGAGAGCGCCTTGTCCGCCTGTTCCGCCCGGGTCACCAGTGCGGCCTTCTCCTTAGCCCAGGCCTTCCGCTCAGCATCAAATTCGGTCTTCAGCTTCTCTTGAGCGGCGATGCTGGAGACAAACTTGGCGTTTGCCTTCCGGGTCTCCATCTCCTCTGTCTTCAGCCGGCTCTTGAGATCCGCAAGGTCCGACTCTAATTTCTTGCCAACAGCCTGCATATATTTCCGGGTTATTAACAGTCATTATATAAGTCCCAAGCGCTTTCCAAGCAAAGACACTTGGCACTTGGGGGCTAATGCATATTGAACGTATCTATCTACGTACTGCCGGCTCAGTTGAGTAAGCCGGGACCTAAGTCTACAACATATTCAAGTATAAGTCGTCGACTTGGAGGCTAGCATGACAAGGGTCACTATGCAGTAAGTAAGAAGACAGCAGAAGGATACCTCAGATTTTTGTTGGATCTGGTTGACCATGGCGATCTCGGCGTCCCGGCTCTTGTGAACTTGGCTGATGTAGCTGGAGACGAGCTCTCCAATGCTCAAGTCGGTGTAGCTGGAGATGTCCAGATTCACCCGGTGGGGCTGCAGCAACTCCCCCTTCGAGGAGCATTTGGCTAGCACGGTCGGTCTCCCCGGCTCAACATACTCCGTCCAGGTAATTACCACGTCCGGGTCGTCAGCTGGTGGGGCTGAGCCGGAGGCCTCCGGGTTAACCGACGCTTCGGTCGTTGTCTTGGTAGTCGGGGCAGGGGCTTCAGGCGCCGTGTCCATGGGAATGGTGGCCTCGGGGGCGGAGGCAGCTGGCGGCTCTTGAGCCGTCGCCTCCGGCTCAGGCAAGTCTGGCACTCCGGCTGACCTGGTCTTCTTTGCTCTTTTGGTGAGCTTTGCCTGGGCACTGAAAAGGCAGAAGTGTTAGGCATACAAAGAGTAAGTACAGACAGATAATGTAAGGAGATTGTTATTTCCCGGGTGCAGTCTTGAAGGCCGGCAGACTTGACTGCATGGAGTCACCCGAAGAGGGGGAGGTCTCCTGATAATTGAAGTCAGAAGAGTTGAGTGGCTGACGGATAACACCCGCCAACGGATGAAAGGGGTACAGGTGAGAAAAAACCTCAGTGCGACGCTTCCTGGTTGCGTCGGGTAACCCGGCGGAGAGGTCGGTGTCTTTGCGGGCCCGGGTGTGACGCCGACTTTCGTGAACCTGCTGCTTCAAAAGAAATTGAGGGTCTTGATGAGCTAATGGATGTGAAAAGCTTACTTTCCGGGTTACTCTTCGGACTTTCAGCTGTGGCAAAGGCTCTGAGTCGGAGGAAAGTGACATTACCTCTTCAACCACCGGGTTACTAGCGCCGGTGTCATCCTGTCAATGAGCAAATGTTGATAAGGCGGACAACAACAAACAACAAATATGGTAATACTTTAAAGGTTTAAGGATTACCTCTGACTCGGAACTGTCGCTTAATTGCAGTAGCTCCGAAGCAGTGGGTCTGCTTCCCTTTTTGCGAGGGGCGGCTTTCTTGGTGGCTTTCTTTGCTTTCCGGGCTTTCTTGGCCGCCTCATGGTCATATTTGACCCGCCAGAATTTATCATCAGCCTGAGAGATACAATGATTGATTCTTAAAACGGTTCAGTTGAAGGTTATATGCAGACGAAGATAAAGGTTAAAGTCAGCGGCTTACCGCTGGGGCTGGATTGGTCTTGCAGAAGGGGGCTAGCCCGGTTCTTCCGCAGTCTGCCAAGCTCTCGTTTAGAAGAGCCTTGGTCTCTTCCTCTGCAACGTCTTCTGGAAGATCATTGCGACTGTGCCTCTGCGGGTCATCCTTTCGCCCGGTGTACTCACACATTAAGCCGGGGCGGCGGCTCAATGGGATCACCCGCCATGAGATCCAGACCCGGACCAGGTCAATTTCGTTCAGACCGTTGCCTAGCAGGGCCTTGATCTTATTGATCGTTGGAAGCAGAGGCTGGCGTTCCGCGGCAGTCAGTTTGTCGGATAACGGATGAGTCGGCTCTAGGCGCGTTGGGCGAAAGCCGGGCAGCGGGTTTTCATCAGCCGGGGATGTATCTTGGCAGTAGAACCAAGTCATATTCCAGTCCTTAGGGTGGCTCGGCGGCTCTGCGTAAGGGAACAGACAGTCCCTACGCCGCTGGATGGAGATGCCGCCTAATCCAGACTTGGCCCGTTGGCACACTCATTTTGGCGGTTTAAATAAAACAGCTCTCCGAAGAGCAGTAGACTTGGCTCTTCTCCAAGATACACTTCACAAAAGACTTGGAAGTTGCAGATGTTGGATACGGAGTTGGGTCCCATATCCTGAGGCCGAAGGTCAAAGAAGTTGAGCACGTCCCGGAAGAATTTTGAGCCGGGCGGTGCGAAGCCCTGGCTCATATGGTCCGCAAAGATCACTACCTCCCCGTCCCTCGGTTGTGGTCTTTCTTCTGACGGATCAGGGGCACGGTAGGACATCACTTCCTTCTTGGGCAGATATCCGGACTTAACGAAGTTGGCCAGGGTCTCGTCAGTGATGTTGGATCTCATCCAGTTGCAAGTGATGGGAGCCTTGGGAGGCATGGTGAAGGTTGGTGATCTATGATAAAGAGAAAAGTATCCGGGTTAATTGTAAGCCGGAGATTATCATTCAAACTAAGATGGCGGCTTATGAAGGGGACTAATGATATATATTCAGATACGGTGGGTTATTTAAGCCGCAGGGGGATTCAAAGTAATGTGGTTATCTACGGTTTTACGAGAGTTAAGCTGGAGGATTCTACAGAGCATAGTTCTCTTTAAACCGGAAAAGTTCTATGGCGCATGTTTTCTTTAAACCGGAGATATAAGCCGCCAAGATTCAAGGGCTGCAGTTTTTACTAAGTGTGGTAAAACAGGTTTCACATATTGCAGTAACTTTTTTGGATCAAAATGGTCGGGTGAAATGAAAATTTTCTAGACCTAAAAAACAGAGGCAGGAGAAGTTCTTGAGGTTGAACACGGTTCTTATGCAGTAAAAGGAGGGCTTCTTGCAGGTGAAATGGATCTTAAACATCTACCGCAATGGTTCTACGCAGAGTTAAGATCAAGAGAAGGGTGGTAAAAAACAAAACTACCGCAGGCCGCAACGAACTATGAAGAACTGGAGGAACCCTACTGTAGATCTACTCTACGGGGTGGTGAGAACTTACCGGAGCTGAAGAGGTGCGGGAGTCGCCGCCGTTTGTCTGGTCCGGGTCAGGGTGATGCAGTGGCCAAGGTTGACGAAGGTCGGAGGCGAGACGACGGCGGCGGAGCACGAGCTCGGGCAGAGGAGCGACGGCGCGAGGAGGAAGAAGGGGAGCGTGAGAAGAGCACGTTGGGCCGGCCTATTTATAAGGCGAAGTCATAAGTGGGCGCGAGATTCAAGGAGACCACGGCGTGGTTATCTCCCCCTCACGACGCCTCGATTTTTGGAAAGACAGTAAAAGCAAAGATCCGTTGCGGATCTGGCGGAGTAAAAAACGGACTTAATGGAGGATGACGTCACGGCGGATTATCCGGAGTCCAGAGGATGACGTCACTCCGGGTTATGGCCTTCACATGAATGGTAAGCCGGAGATTTTCCCTGTCGGCAGAGTTGAAGATTGACACGAGCCGGCTCAAGTCAATCTGGGGCCTAATGTTGAGGATATAGACCTTAGAGTCACCCGCCAGGAGGGGCCGGGTTACTCTTCGGATGGTCATTGCCAGAAGCCCGGAGCCAAGTCTCAAGACGATGGGCCAGAGATTGGCTGAGACCCGGATATGGCTTAGGGCCTGTAGTTACAATCATTATTATAGTAGACTTGTAGTGTAAGGCAAGTATAGTTTAGAGTCCGAGCCGGACGTTCTTATGAGCCGGCCGGGACTCTAAGGGCTGCTGGGCGTCAGCCTCCCTATATAAAGGGACGACCCGGCAGCGGTTCGGGGGCGACAACAATCTGATCGAGAGCCGGGCACAGCTATTTAGCTCCCTGGCGATCGTAACCCTAATAGATAACACCTCAAACTGGACGTAGGCTTTTACCTTCACCGTAAGGGGCCGAACCAGTATAAACCTTTGTGTTCCTTGTCCCGCATAACCCCTTCAAGCTTCCTAGTTGCGATGGCTCCACGACTAAGTCCTAACTCGAGGACATCTGCCGTGACAACTCCACGACAGTCAGTAAGGGACTTTTGTCATATGCATTTAGTAGAATACTTCAATGCCTTGTTTTGCCATGTTAAGTTCCTGTAGCATGTTCATTTCGTGCTCTGAACATTGCTACCTGATGCTGTTTCAGGCATATCTAGTAATTTCACCAAGTCTGTGAACCTGATATCTTTTGCACTTTTGTCATGCTTGTTTGAGCCTGTTATGTTGCGATCTAGCCGTAGCTCAGTGTTCATATTTTGTGAAGTATCTCCTGTAGATTGCCGCCATATGGTTTGTTGCTATGTTGGAGTGCTGTAGCATTGTTACTAGTTGCATTCTAAGTGCTATCATGCTGTTAATTGTAGATTCGTGTCATTCTTGTTTTGCTTGCCATTTGCAAACCGTGCATCCGTTTCCGGTGATCTTTATATCGGTTTCGACCGAAATCATCCAATCTTTCCAGTGGAATGCTTGGTTTGCCAAGTTACTGCCTTGTTCATCATTTTCCTTCCGGAGCATGCATATGCATCGCATATCATATCTCGCATATTATACATGTTTTGCATCTTGTTGCTTGTGCTTTTCTCGTGATTGATTGTGGTTCCGTTGCTTGTGATCTTGTTTTGGGTAGAGCCGGGAGACGAGTTCGTGAATGAGGAACCTGTTGAGTACGCTTACGAGGATCAAGCTTTCGACAACTCTGAGAACCTTGCAGGCAAGATGACCATACCCTCGAAATCACTTCTATCTTTGCTTTGCTAGTTGTTCGTTCTATTGCCATGCTGCGCTACCTATCACTTGCCATATCATGCCTCCCATATTTCCATGTCAGCCTCTAACCATCCTTTCCTAGCAAACCGTTGTTTGGCTAAGTTCCCGCTTTGCTCAGCCCTTCTTATAGCGTTGCTAGTTGCAGGTGAAGTTGAAGTTTGTTCCATGTTGGCACATGGATATTTTGGAATATCACAATATCTCTTATTATATTAATGCATCTATATATTTGGTAAAGGGTGGAAGGCTCGGCCTTATGCCTGGTGTTTTGTTCCACTCTTGCCGCCCTAGTTTCTGTCATACCGGTATTATGTTCCTTGAGTTTGCGTCCCTTACGCGGTTGGGTGATTTATGGGACCCCCTTGACAGTTCGCCTTGAATAAAACTCCTCCAGCAAGGCCCAACCTTGGTTTTACCATTTTCCACCTAAGCCTTTTCCCCCGGGTTTTCGCGAGCCCGAGGGTCATCTTTATTTTAAACCCCCAGACCGATGCTCCTTTGAGTGCTGGCCCAAATTGGGCGATGTCCGGCGCCCCCTGGGCAACCAGGGTCTATGCCAACCCGACGTCTTGCCCATCCGTTGTGCCCTGAGAACGAGATATGTGCAGCTCCTATCGGGATTTGTCGGCACATTCGGGTGGCTTTGCTGGTCTTGTTTTACCATTGTCGAAACGTCTTGTAAACCGGGATTCCGAGACTGATCGGGTTTTTTCGGGAGAAGGTTTATCCTTCGTTGACCGTGAGAGCTTATAATGGGCTAAGTTGGGACACCCCTGCAGGGTATTATCTTTCGAAAGCCGTGCCCGCGGTTATGAGGCAGATGGGAATTTGTTAATGTCCGGTTGTAGAGAACTTGTCACTTGACTTAATTAAAATACATCAACCGTGTGAGTAACCGTGATGGTCTCTTCTCGGCGGAGTCCTGGAAGTGAACATGGTTTGAGTTATGAATGACGTAAGTAGGAGTTCAGGATCACTTCTTGGTCATTACTAGATGACGACCGTTCCGTTGCTTCTCTTCTCGCTCTCTTTCGCGTATGTTAGCCACCATATATGCTTAGTGCCTGCTGCAGCTCCACCTCATTACACCATCCTTTCCTATAAGCTTAAATAGTCTTGATCTCGCGGGTGTGAGATTGCTGAGTCCTCGTGACTCACAGATTCTACCAAAACAGTTGCAGGTGCCGACGATGCCAGTGCAGATGATGGGATCGACCTCAAGTGGGAGTTCGATGAGGAACGTGGTTGTTACTATGTGTCTTTTCCTGATGATCAGTAGTGGAGCCCAGTTGGGACGATCGGGGATCTAGCATTTGGGGTTATCTTATTTTCATTTGGATCTTAACCGTAGTCGGTCTATGTGTGTATTTTGGATGATGTATGAATTATATTTATGTATTGTATGAAGTGGCGATTGTAAGCCAACTCTCGTTATCCCATTCTTGTTCATTACATGGGATTGTGTGAAGATGACCCTTCTTGCGACAAAACCACAATGCGGTTATGCCTCTAAGTCGTGCCTCGACACGTGGGAGATATAGCCGCATCGTGGGCGTTACAGTTGCCTGGTGCGGTTCCTAAGTAGCTTTTGGTTTTATCTTTGTAAGATAACTAGTTCTTGTAGTTTGCTGTTGGTTTCTCTTAATGGAAATCGGAGGGGTAAACCCTTCCTTGATAAAAATTAAAGTGTCTAGTTTGTCGATTGCAGAACTAAACTTCTCTTTGAGAATGTGTACTCTGTGCTCTTGACATTTGCGCTTAAAGTTCTGAGAAAATCCACATGGTCTTTCATTTCTGTTGCATTGTTTTGTTTCTCCCTTAGTTTTGGTAGTGAAATTTCCTGTAGAACCAAACGGCGGAAGCTTTACACGCTCTGAAACTGCCAAGAATGCAGGACTATTTTACTCTGCCTAAGAATATGCATGTCTTGTTTTCTGCTTATGGATATTGTATAGTACTACATATCTTGTTTTTTTGTAATATAATGCTTACCAAAGGTTTCAATATTTTGCTGTTACCATTGTTCTTTGAGCATAATTCTTTTTCACTTCCTACTATCCTTATTCTAATTCTCTTAAATTGCTATGTTGTGTGTAATAGAATTAGATCTTGGATCTGCTAGTGGACTTTGGGAGTTTGTTTACCTGGCACCATTCAGTCAAGTAGCCATTCATGTGAACTTTTATCTTGTCCATATAAAAGCAGAGGACCATATGGTCTGTGGCCTTTTCATCCATCATTTACACTGTGAATCCAACACCAGTGGTGCTGCTTTGTTTCTGTGATCACATTGTGGTGCCTGGAACATTTGCCCCATCACTTCGTTACCCCTGTCTCCTGAAATGTTGATTAATTTCCGTTTCGGTTGAGATTGGGGCCCTCCTAGGTCAAGAAAATTAGCAAAGGTCATGCCCAATTTTCTTGACCTAGAAGGTGCCCGATTCTCAACCAAAACAAAAATTAATCAGCATGTATCTTGATATCAACCAATAGTAGTGATCTAGTGCTTTAGTGGTTGGATTAGTTTAGTATTTTTTCACACACTCAGACACCCTTGCTTGCCATGTGTGTGAGAGAGATAGTGAGAGGAGACAAGAAGAAGGGGGTTAGGAAGATGCTGCCTGCTCATCAAAGCTAACCATCTCCCCCTTTTCACCCCTTTTCCTTTGTCTTTTGTGGGTTGCAAGGAAGCTACTGGTTCCATCCCACAACACCTAGCAACAACACACTAACAGGTTCCATCCCAAAACACCTAGGCAATATCACAAACATCTCTCAATTGTTCCTTGACAATAACCAACTTTTTGGCGACATTCCTCGAGAATTAGGTTATTTGGTCAACTTAGAGATCTTGTTCCTTGACAATAACCAACTTTTTGACCAAACTTTTTTCCTATTTAGAGCGAAACATGGCCCACAACAATGAGGCCGGCGGTTCGGGCGGCAAGCAATTCTGGGAGCTGTCCCAGGAGCTAGAGGAAGAACCTCACCGCTATGAGGACAACGCCGCGGAAGACACCGATCCTGACTACACAACCCCTAGTGGCGTCGGGGATGACACCACTGATGGTGCCACCGAGGATGCCACCACTGATGATGGTGGCGCACGCATAGATGGCAGCCAACCGAAGAGGCAACGGAAGGACCGGCACCCGAGCGTGCTCGGCATCGTCAAGGAGGAATTTACTGAAGTGAACTCCGACGGGCATCCAACGGCTCCCAAACAAGTAGTCAAGGGGTACTCGGTTCAGCTCGGGTGCATTCTCCGGAGCACCGTCTCGATCAACACCGAGAACCTAAGGCATAAGGACCGAGGGAATTTGCGCAGCCTCCTCTTCACGAAGTTGCACGAACAATACAAGTTCCCCGCTGAGTTTGAAAACACACGCCTCTCAGGGAATAAAGTGAACAGTGCCGCCCTCACGAGGATGAGCACGGCCCTGTCTACATGGAGAAGCACGGTGAAGGCAATGATTGAGAAAGGTGATAGTTATGAGAAGATCAAGGCGAAATATCCTTTGATGAGCGAAGATGACTACAAGGAGTTCAAGGTCAAGTGCAAGAGCAGCGCAACCTCCGAATCAAGTCAATGGGGGAAAGAAATGCGGCAGTTGAACTTAGGGGTCCACCAACTCGGTCCCGGCGGTTACAGAGTGGCGGAGCCTATATGGGACAAGGAGGACGCGGAGCGTGCCGAGCAAGGCCTACCGCCCCGCTTCGAGAAATTCCGTGACAAGCGGACCAGGAACTTTGTCAGGGCCCGGTACAAGGAGGACCCGGTCACAAAGGAGCTTACCACGGATCCGAAGACCAGGGCGCTTGAGCTTGTTCTGGTAAGGAATAAACCCCCGCGTAATTAGCTCCATATGGTTGCATTCTAATTAATGAAGCCAAATTTCTAAATGGTTCACATTCCTTCCGCAGGAGGCTGAAAGCAGTAGCGCGGGGTCGTCTCAGAGCTCCCCTTTTGACACCCCTTTAAATAGGGCGTTGAACATAATGAAAAACAAGGATAAGCTCAGTAAGCCGTCGTCAGCTGGTCGTGTGGCCGGCAAAGGCTTGTCCACAAAATGGTCGTCATACTATACCGCTGGTGGGCGAAAGGAGAAAAAGACCAGCTCGGAAAGCCAGTTGTGCGAGGTTCAAGAACTCAAGGCACAAGTGGCGCGGATTCCGGAGATTATCCAAGAGCAAGTGCAACAACAACTGGGAACGACGCTCACCACCATTGTGCCTACCTTGATTCAGGGGCTGACGACGTGGATTGCGGGCGGCCAACAGGGGCCTCCCCCGGTTCCCAGCTGCACGGCCAGCAACTCGCACAACACGTAGACGGCGCCATTGGTGTCTCCGGCGGAGGCGGTATTCGTGTCTCCGGCGCCGGCACGGGCATTGGAGCTTAATGCACCCTGGTGTACGCCGGCCGGCACCTCGCCAGCAAGCGGCCCCTCCATCAGTTGCACGCCCGCCGTTGGCGGTGCCTCAACATTAGCCGAGCTCAACGGCATCATGGTAACTAAGCCTCTCGGCCGATGACTTCATCTCCTTGCCTTTGACTGGGCATCCCTGACGCCCTACATGTTTTCGCAGGGCGCCGCCGACGTTCCTTGCACTCTCCCGCACTTCGTGGGCGGCTAGTTGGTCGATGTCACCAAGGGCAGAATTGTTCAACCGGGCAACCGCGTGTTCCACGGTAATCCGATGCCACCCACCTTGTATAGGGTTGAACTGGTTCGGGTGCTGCCAGGCTGCGACGAGTTGTTACCTCCGATTCGACCCGCTGGGGCCGACGAAGATGATGTGATGACCCTCAGTGCCTGCGTAAGCTGGCCCCTGCTTTGGCCGAAGAGCCAGATTCGTTTGGGGGCGGGGCACACCACCCCACAGACAAGACCGCCAGTCGTGCCAGCGCCAAGCCATGGCAAGAACGCCGCAACGCTATCGGACATGCCGGACATCCCTATGGCACAGGATCCGGACATGCATATGGCACAGGATCCGGACGACGATGACAATGACGACGGTACATTTTCCAACGTCGATAAGTACTTTGCCGAACATGGGTACGGTGACGAGTTCTGCGGGCCTCCTTCTCAAGAACCCAACCTTGAAAAAGACGACCGCGATCTAGCTGGTACGGCGGAGAAACCCAATTGCAACAGGCGTCGTCTGGCATTCAGTTCTCAGGAGACGCCACCAGCTGCCGCCTTCACCGAGCCTCAGATAGCTGAGGTGCGAAATATTATCAGCCCCAACACGCTCAAGAAGGCGGTCTGTGAGCAGAACTCGATCGCATTACAGCAGATCAGGAAGAAGGGATGGAAACGAAAGACTAACAAGGGCGCCGGTGCAAGCCAGCCGGCACCGAGTACGATTCGTGCTCAGGACGGGCCACCTTCACCTAAGGATATCTCGAGGAGGGTGCATGTGGCGGGTAGGGCGATGCTACCGACAAATATGCTCAATGCTGCAACCGGTGCTATGTGGAGTCTGCATGACAGTGTTCTTTCTTTGGAGAAGCGGCGTCTCAGAGAGAATAATGTGGCATACCCGGTTTTCGTGGCCAAGGTGCCAGAGGGCAAGGGCTTTGTGGATAGCGCCGTCGGGGGTACGATCGTCCTGCGGTTTGATTACATCTTTGCTATGTTTAACCTTCATCCACTGCACTACACCCTCGTTCGGCTGTTTTCGCTGAGTATGGAGATGCGGATCATTCGAGACAAGACCCCGGACATTTAGATAGTCGACCCCTTCTACATGCGTGCCAAGATCTTGGGCAGCGCTGGGGACCAGCAAGTCGCGAGTTCACACCTCGAAGGCGTCATTCTGGCAAACCCAGATAAGGATAACTTCCTCATGCCTTACTTTCCCGAGTAAGTCATCCCCTAACCGCCCCGTAACATATGATTTCTTAGATTTCGATCGTTCTTTTTTTTCTAACATTCCGTGTTCTGTGCAGTGACACACATTGCACCCTCATCCTCATAAGCCCGAAATATTCCATGGCCACGTATTTCGACCCGGACCGTGACTCCAAGATAGACTACACAAATATCAAGAAAGTTCTTGATGATGCTCTCCCCGGCTACGCCGCATCTGGAGGCACCTTTAAGAGGCCAGCTCGTAGGTACGGCAGACACGTGTTCACGCACAATACGACGTTCCCCTGCGTCAAGCAGCCGCCTGGCGGTCAGAAGGATGCCTACTACGCCCTCCATCACATGCGGGCGATCGTACGGGACCATAATCACCTTCTGCTACCAAATAATCTCAAAGATTGGGCCGCAAGCTTGGCGGCAATCCAGGACGCGGACATCCGACAAGAATTCTTCCGCATCCCGTCGGAGTTTGCAGAAATCATCCATCAAGATGTCCTTCGTACTTCGGGGCATCTCTACCTCAAATATCAACCGTCCAACAGTGAGATAGACACAACGCTACAAATGCAGGCTGACAACGCCCGCGACTTCATGACCATCACGATAGACGGCGGCTTCATCCATGCTCCGGTCCCATGAGTCGAGTCGAAAGTAGTGATGCTATGTGTAGTTCTGAAACATCGATTAGCTCATGTTGTAATTAAACTTTAATGAACTTGTATGTCTCTTTGGTTTGGACAGTCGTTCAACTTAGATGTAATCGATGCTATTTATTAGTAGGACCATGAATCGTGCTATTAATGTCTTGCTTTTCTCTTCTGATCCTTTTGTTGCATACTTATATATTGCTTATGTATTGTCTGTTGTTTGGCTAGTGCATAGAGATGCCGTCGTATGTCGTGTACAAGGGTAAGGTTCCCGGAGTCTACGACGACTAGGAGGAGTGTCGGAGACAGGTTCACCATTTCAGCGGTAACAGTTACAAAGGGTACACCACTAGGGCGGAGGCGGAATCTAGATACGCGCGCTATCTAGCGGGAGAGAGGAGGGAGCGTTGGAGGAACCGGATGAAGACCAGTTTCATCGCGATGATGCTCATCGTGATGACCGCAACTCTCTTCTATGTGATGGTAGTTTAGATGATCGATATCGACTTGTAATGTGAAGACAAACTCGCTACTCGCGGTCTCGAGACTTGTAATGTTCTATGTTTGTTCGGTCTTTTGAATTCGGAGACTAATATGATGAATTGTATACGGAGACTAATCTTCTATTGTATTCGATGAATCTGCTGTTGCTGTGTGGTGCTGTCTATATTCTGTCCAATAATATATTTTGTAATCTGCGCAAATATCAGAAAAGAAAAAAATAATAATCCCTAATATACATACTAATGGCGCATCACCCCAACGTGCGCCATTAGTATGCCAAAGGATACTAATGGCGCATCACCCCGCAGTGCGCCATTAGTATGGCAAAGCACATGTGTAAATATCGCCCCCCTGGGAGGCACACTAATGGTGCATGTTGGTCTATACTAATGGCGCACGGCGTGATGCGCCATTAGTATACCAGATACTAATGGCGCACCAGTGGTGCGCCATTAGTATTTAATACTAGTGGCGTGGTACTAGTGGCACACCAGTAGTGCGCCATTAGTAGGCAAAACTGATGCACCACTAGTAGGCCTTTTCCTAGTAGTGTTCGGAGTCCCTGATGAGATCACGGACATGATGAGGAGTCTCGAAATGGTCGAGACATAAAGATTGATATACTGGAAGGTTATATTCGGACACCGGAATGGTTCCGAAGTTTATCGGGTATTTT
>NC_057799.1:208152214-208179712 GCF_018294505.1 Triticum aestivum
GGGGTAAATGGGCCTTCATGGGCCCTAGTGGAAGAGAGGAGGTAGCATCCAGGTGGAGGCGCGTGGGCCCCCCCAAGCCCAAACCAAATTGGACTAGGGTTGGGGGCCCCCCCTTTCTCTCCTCCTCCTCTTTCCCCTTCTCCTTGTAGGAATAGGAAAGTGGGGATGAATCCTACTTGGAGTAGGACTCCCCCCCTTGGGCTTGCCACACCTTGGCCGGCCTCCTCCTCCCTCCCCCCTCTATATATGTGGGAGGGGCACCCCAAAGGAACATCAAAGTTTCTCTTAGCCGTGTGCGGTGCCCCCTCCACGGTTACACACCTCGGTCATATCGTCGTAGTGCTTAGGCGAAGCCCTGCGCCGGTAACTTCATCATCACCGTCGCCACACCGTCGTGCTGACGGAACTCTCCCTTGGCCTCAAATGGATCAAGAGTACGAGGGACATCATCGAGCTGAACGTGTGCTGAACACGGAGGTGTCGTACGTTCGGTGCTAGGATCAGTTGGATCATGAAGACGTACGACTACATCAATCGCGTTGATAAAACGCTTCTGCTTTTGGTCTATGAGGGTACGTGGACACACTCTCCCCGCTCGTTTCTATGCTTCTCCTAGATAGATCTTGCATGATCGTAGGAGTTTTTTTGAAATACCACGTTCCTCAACAGTGGTATCAGAGCCAGGTCTATGCGTAGATGTTATATACACGAGTAGAACACAAAGAGTTGTGGGCGATAATAGTCATACTGCTTACCAGCATGTCATACTTTGATTCGGTGGTATTGTTGGATGAAGCGGCCCAGACCGACATTACATGACCACGTTCATGAGACTGGTTCTACCGCTGTGCTTCGCACACAGGTGGCTAGTGGGTGGCTGTTTCTCCAACTTTAGTTGAATCGAGTTTGACTACGCCTGGTCCTTGTTGAAGGTTAAAACAACATACTTGACGAAAAATCATTGTGGTTTTGATGCGTAGGTAAGAACGGTTCTTGCTAAGCCCGTAGCAGCCACGTAAAACTTGCAACAACGAAGTAGATGACGTCTAACTTGTTTTTGCAGGGCTTGCTGTGATGTGATATGGTCAAGATGTGATGACATATAAATTGTTGTATGAGATGATCATGTTCTATAAAAGTTATCGGCAACTGGCAGGAGCCTTATGGTTGTTGCTTTATTGTATGAAATGCAATCGCCATGTAATTGCTTTACTTTATCACTAAGCGGTAGTGATAGTCGTAGAAGCAATAGTTGGCGAGACGACAACGATGCTTCGATGGAGATCAAGGTGTCAATCCGGTGACGATGGTGATCATGACGGTGCTTTGGAGATGGAGAAGAAAGGCACAAGATGATGATGGCCATATCATATCACTAATATTGATTGCATGTGATGTTTATCCTTTATGCATCTTATTTTGCTTAGTACGGCGGTAGCATTATAAGATGATCTCTCACTAAATTTCAAGGTATAAGTGTTCTCCCTGAGTATGCACCGTTGCTACAGTTTGTCGTGCCGAGACACCACGTGATGATCGGGTAGGATAAGCTCTACGTTCACATACAACGGGTGCAAGCCAGTTTTGCACACGCAGAATACTCGGGTTAAACTTGACAAGCCTAGCATATGCAGATATGGCCTCGGAACACTGAGACCGAAAGGTCGAGCGTGAATCATATAGTAGATATGATCAACATAGTGATGTTCACCATTGAAAACTACTCCATCTCACGTGATGATCGGACATGGTTTAGTTGATTTGGATCACGTGATCACTTAGATGATTAGAGGGATGTCTATCTAAGTGGGAGTTTTTAAGTAATATGATTAATTGAACTTTAATTTATCATGAACTTAGTACCTGATAGTATTTTGCATGTCTATGTTGTTGTAGATCAATGGCCCGTGCTACTGTTCCTTTGAATTTTAATGCGTTCCTAGAGAAAGCTAAGTTGAAAGATGATGGTAGCAACTACACGGACTGGGTCCGTAACTTGAGGATTATCCTCATTGCTGCACAGAAGAATTACGTCCTGGAAGCACCGCTAGGTGCAAGACCCACTGCAGGAGCAACGCTGGACGTTATGAACGCCTGGCAGAGCAAAGCTGATGACTACTCGATAGTTAAGTGTGCCATGCTTTACGGCTTAGAACCGGGACTTCAACGACATTTTTAACGTCATGGAGCATATGAGATGTTCCAGGAGTTGAAGTTAATATTTCAAGCAAATGCCTGGATTGAGAGATATGAAGTCTCCAATAAGTTCTACAGCTGCAAAATGGTGGAGAATAGTTCTGTCAGTGAACATATACTCAAAATGTCTGGGTACCATAATCACTTGACTCAACTGGGAGTTAATCTTCCAGTTGATAGTGTCATTGACAGAGTTCTTCAATCACTGCCACCAAGCTACAAAAGCTTCGTGATGAACTATAATATGCAAGGGATGGATAAGACAATTCCCGAGCTCTTCGCAATGCTAAAGGCTGCAGAGGTAGAAATCAAGAAGGAGCATCAACTGTTGATGGTTAACAAGACCACTAGTTTCAAGAAGAAGGGTAAAGGGAAGATGAGGAACTTCAAGAAGAACGGCAAGCAAGTTGCTGCTCAAGTGAAGAAGCCCAAGTCTGGAACTAAGCTTGAGAGTGAGTGCTTCTACTGCAAAGGGACTGGTCACTGGAAGCGGAACTGCCCAAGTATTTGGCGGATAAGAAGGATGGCAAAGTTAAAGGTATATTTGATATACATGTTATCGATGTGTACCTTAATAATGCCCGTAGAAGCGCCTGGGTATTTGATACTGGTTCTGTTGCTCACATTTGCAACTCGAAACAAGGGCTACGGATTAAACGAAGATTAGCTAAGGACGAGGTGATGATGCGCGTGGGAAATGGTTCCAAAGTCGATGTGATCGCCATCGGCACGCTACCTCTACATCTACCTTCGGGATTAGTTTTAGACCTGAATAATTGTTATTTGGTGCTAGCGTTAAGCATGAACATTATATTTGGATCTTGTTTGATGCGAGACGGTTATTCATTTAAATCAGAGAATAATGGTTGTTCTATTTATATGAGTAATACCTTTTATGGTCATGCACCCTTGATGAGTGGTCTATTTTTGTTGAATCTCGATAGTAGTGACACACATATTCATAGTGTTGAAGCCAAAAGATATAAGTTTAATAATGATAGTGCAACTTATTTGTGGTACTGTCATTTGGGTCATATTGGTCTAAAGCGCATGAAGAAACTCCCTGCTGATGGGCTTTTGGAATCACTTGATTATGAATCACTTGATGCTTGCAAACCATGCCTCATGGGAAAGATGACTAAGACTCCGTTCTCCGGAACAATGGAGCGAGCAACAGACTTGTTGGAAATAATACATACTGATGTATGCGGTCCGATGAGTGTTGAGGCTCGTGGCGGGTATCGTTATTTTCTGACCTTCACAGATGATTTGAGCAGATATGGGTATATCTACTAAATGAAACATAAGTCTGAAACATTTGAAAAGTTCAAAGAATTTCAGAGTGAAGTGGAAAATCATCGTAACAAGAAAATAAAATTTCTACGATCTGATCGTGGAGGAGAATATTTGAGTTACGAGTTTGGTCTTCATTTGAAACAATGCGGAATAGTTTCACAACTCACGCCACCCGGAACACCACAACGTAATGGTGTGTCCGAACGTCATAATCGCACTTTATTAGATATGGTGCAATCTATGATGTCTCTTACTGATTTACCGCTATCGTTTTGGGGTTATGCTTTAGAGATGGCTGCATTCACGTTAAATAGGGCACCATCTAAATCCATTGAGACGACACCATATGAACTGTGGTTTGGCAAGAAACCCAAGTTGTTGTTTATTAAAGTTTGGGGCTGCGATGCTTATGTGAAAAGGCTTCAACCTGATAAGCTCGAACCCAAATCGGAGAAATGTGTCTTCATAGGATACCCAAAGGAGACTGTTGGGTACACCTTCTATCACAGATCCAAATGCAAGATATTCGTTGCCAAGAATGGATCCTTTCTAGAGAAGGAGCTTCTCTCGAAAGAAGTGAGTGGGAGGAAAGTAGAACTTGATGAGGTAATTGTACACGCTCCCTTATTGGAAAGTAGTTCATCACAGAAATCAGTTCTAGTGATTCCTACACCAATTAGTGAGGAAGCTAATGATGATGATCATGAAACTTCTGATCAAGTTACTACCAAACCTCGTAGGTCAACCAGAGTAAGATCCGCACCAGAGTGGTATGGTAAGCCTATTCTGGAGGTCATGTTACTTGACCATGACGAACCTACGAACTATGAGGAAGCGATGATGAGCCCAAATTCCGCAAATGGCTTGAGGCCATGAAATCTGAGATGGGATCCATGTATGAGAACAAAGTATGGACTTGACTTGCCCGATGATCGGCAAGCCATAGAGAATAAATGGATCTTCAAGAAGAAGACTGACGCTGATGGTAATGTTACTGTCTACAGGGCTCGACTTGTTGCAAAAGGTTTTCGACAAGTTCAAGGAGTTGACTACGATAAGACTTTCTCACCCGTAGCGATGCTTAAGTTCGTCTGAATCATGTTAGCAATTGCCGCATTTTATGATTATGAAATTTGGCAAATGGATGTCAAAACTACATTCCATAATGGATATCTTAAAGAAGAGTTGTATATGATGCAACCAGAAGATTTTGTCATTCTAAAAGGTGCTAACCAAGTGTGCAAGCTCCAGCGATCCATTTATGGACTGGTGCAAGCATCTCGGAGTTAGAATATACGCTTTGATAGTGTGATCAAAGCATATGGTTTTATATAGACTTTTGGAGAAGCATGTATTTACAAGAGAGTGAGTGGGAGCTCTTTAGCATTTCTAATATTATATGTGGATGACATATTGTTGATCGGAAATGATACGGAATTTCTGGATAGCATAAAAGGATACTTGAATAAGAATTTTTCAATGAAAGACCTCGGTGAAGCTGCTTATATATTGGGCATCAAGATTTATAGAGATAGATCAAGACGCTTAATTGGACTTTCACAAAGCACATACCTTCATAAAGTTTTGAAGAAGTTCAAAATGGATCAAGCAAAGAAAGGGTTCTTGCCTGTGTTACAAGGTGTGAAGTTGAGTCAGACTTAATGCCTGACCACTGCAGAAGATAGAGAGAAAATGAAAGTCATTCCCTATGCTTCAGCCATAGGTTCTATCATGTATGCAATGTTGTGTACCAGACCTGATGTGTGCCTTGCTATTAGTTTAGCAGGGAGGTACCAAAGTAATCCAGGAGTGGATCACTGGACAGCGGTCAAGAACATCCTGAAATACCTGAAGAGGACTAAGGATATGTTTCTCGTTTATGGAGGTGACAAAGAGCTCGTCGTAAATGGTTACATCGATGCAAGCTTTGACACTGATCGGGATGACTCTAAGTCAGAAACCAGATACATATTTATATTGAATGATGGAGCTGTCAGTTGGTGCAGTTCTAAGCAAAGCGTCGTGGCGGGATCTACGTGTGAAGCGGAGTACATAGCTGCTTCGAAAGCAGCGAATGAAGGAGTCTGGATGAAGGAGTTCATATCCGATCTAGGTGTCATACCTAGTGCATCGGGTCCAACGAAAATCTTTTGTGACAATACTGGAGCAATTGCCTTGGCGAAGGAATCCAGATTTCACAAGAGAACCAAACACATCAAGAGACGCTTCAATTCCATCCACGATCAAGTCAAGGAGGGAGACATAGATATTTGCAAGATACATACGGATCTGAATATTGCAAGCCCGTTGTCTAAGCCTCTCTCACGAGCAAAACATGATCCGCACCAAGACTCCATGGGTGTTAGAATCATTACTATGTAATCTAGATTATTGACTCTATTGCAAGTGGGAGACTGAAGGAAATATGCCCTAGAGGCAATAATAAAGGTGTTATTTATATTTCCTTATATCATGATAAATGTCTATTATTCATGCTAGAATTGTATTAACTGGAAACTTAGTACATGTGTGAATACATAGACAAACAGAGTGTCCCTGGTATGCCTCTACTTGACTAGCTCGTTAGTCAAAGATGGTTAAGTTTCCTAGCCATAGACATGTGTTTTCATTTGGTGAACGGGGTCACATCATTAGAGAATGATGTGATGGACAATACCCATCCGTTAGCATTAGCACTATGATCATTTAGTTTATTGTTATTGCTTTCTTCATGACTTATACATGTTCCTATGACTGTGAGATTATGCAACTCCTGAATACCGGAGGAACACTTAGTGTGATATCAAACGTCACAACGTAACTGGGTGATTATAAAGATGCTCTACAGGTGTCTCCGATGGTGTTTGTTGAGTTGGCATAGATCGAGATTAGGATTTGTCACTCGGAATGTCGGAGAGGTATCTCTGCGCCCTCTCGGTAATGCACATCACTATAAGCCTTGCAAGCAATGTGACTAATGAGTTAGTTGTGAGATGATGCATTACGGAACGAGCAAAGAGACATGCCGGTAATGAGATTGAACTAGGTATGATGAAACCGACGATCGAATCTCGGCCAAGTTACATACCGATGACAAAGGGAACAATGTATGTTGTTATGCGGTTTGACCGATAAAGATCTTCGTATAATATGTCGGAGCCAATATGAGCATCCAGGTTCCGCTATTGGTTATTGACCGATGATG
The DNA here is from genome assembly GCF_018294505.1 of Triticum aestivum. Taxonomy (NCBI): domain Eukaryota; kingdom Viridiplantae; phylum Streptophyta; class Magnoliopsida; order Poales; family Poaceae; genus Triticum; species Triticum aestivum. Next base: position 208,158,912 of record NC_057799.1, read on the forward strand.
TGTCTCGCTCATGTCTACATAGTTCTCGAACCCCTAGGGTCCGCACGCTCAACATTCGATGATGATTTGTATTATGAATTTATGTGATTTGATGACCGAAGGATGTTCGGAGTCCCGGATGAGATCACGGACATGTGGAGGAGTCTCGAAATGGTCGAGACATAAAGATTGATATATTGGAAGGTTATATTCGGACACCAGAATGGTTCCGAAGTGTATCGGGTATTTTTCGGAGTACCGGGGGGTTACCGGAACCCCCGGGGGGTTAGTGGGCCTTCATGGGCCCTAGTGGAAGAGAGGAAGCAGCAGCCAGGTGGAGGCGCCCCCCAAGCCCAAACCGAATTGGACTAGGGTTGGGGGCGGCCCCCCTTTCTCTCCTCCTCCTCTATCCCCCTTCTCCTTGTAGGAATAGGAAAGGGGGGGGGCGAAATCCTACTTGGAGTAGGACCCCCCTGGGCGCGCCAAACCTTGACCGGCCTCCTCCTCCCTCCCCCATTTATATACGTGGGAGCGGGCACCTGTAACACCCCGGATGTAACTTTCCATATTTGTAACTCCAACTCTTGCCATTTTTGGCTATGTGTTATGTTATTCCCTTCGTGGTTGGGTTTTTGTCTTTCGTTTTGTATTTTGTTCATGTCATGCATCTCATATCATGTCATCATGTGCATTGCAGTTGCATACGTGTTCGTCTCATGCATCCGAGCATTTTCCCCGTTGTCCGTTTTGCAATCCTGCGCTCCCATCTCCTCTGGCGCACCCCTCTTGTTTTCTTTCGTGAGTGGGTGTCAAACATTCTCGGAATGGACCGAGGCTTGTCAAGTGGCCTTGGTATACCACTGGTAGACCACCGGTCAAGTTTCGTTCCATTTGGAGGTCGTTTGGTACTCCAACGGTTAACCGGGTAACCGGAGATGCCTTCTGTGTGTTGCAGCAAAACCCCCTCTCTAAACAGCCCAAAACCCACCGAACTCTCTTCCATGCTGTAGGTCATTCGATCACGATCGTGTGGGCGAAAACCGCACCTCATTTGGACTCTCCTAGCTCCCTCTACCTATATATTTGCATCTCTCCCGATTAACGTTCGCAGTCCAACCCTAGCCCCGCTCCCTCTCCGCGGGCGGACGTGTCCGTACCGCCGCCGGACGAAATTGCGCCGCCGCCCCGACGAATCAGCCGCTGCCACATCACGCTGTTCGTCCAACAAGTCAAGAGCATCTTGGCGCGCCTGTTCATTATCCGTCTCAACATAAGCCGCCACGCGAGGTGAGTCGTGACGGATGTCACTGGGGAGGACTGCTTCTGCTCCATAAACCATGAAGAAAGGCGTGAAGCCTGTCGACCTGTTACGAGTAGTGTTGATGCTCCATAACACGGAGGGCAACTCCTCCACCCAACAACCCGGCGTTCGTTGCAAAGGGACCAAAAGCCGGTACTTGATACCTTTCAGAATCTCCTGATTGGCTCTCTCAGCTTGACCATTGGATTGAGGGTGAGCCACTGAGGAAACATCAAGTCGGATATGCTCGCGTTGACAAAACTCTTCCATGGCGCCTTTGGAGAGATTGGTGCCATTGTCAGTTATAATGCTGTTTGGAAAGCCAAAGCGGAAAATCACCTTTTTCATAAATTGAACCGCCGTGGCTGCATCGCACTTGCTAACTGGCTCCGCTTCCACCCATTTTGTGAATTTGTCAACTGCCACCAAGAGGTGGGTCTTCTTATCCTTGGACCTTTTAAAAGGCCCAACCATATCAAGCCCCCAGACCGCAAAGGGCCAAGTGATTGGGATCATCCTCAGCTCCTGAGCCGGCACATGAGCCCGTCGTGAGAACCTCTGGCAACCATCGCATTTACTGACCAAGTCCTCTGCATCAGCATGAGCCGTCAACCAATAAAAACCATGACGAAAAGCCTTGGCCACAAGGGACTTTGAGCCGGCGTGATGGCCACAATCCCCTTCATGGATCTCACGCAAGATCTCTTGGCCTTCCTCAGGGGAGACACAACGCTGAAATGCTCCTGTAACACTGCGATGATGCAACTCCCCATCGATAACGATCATTGACTTAGCTCGCCGGGTTATTTGCCTGGCCAAAGTTTCATCCTCAGGCAACTCGCCCCGGGTCATATAAGCCAGATATGGCATTGTCCAGTCTGGTATGATATGGAGAGCCGCCACCAGTCGTGCCTCCGGGTCAGGGACAGCCAAATCTTCCTCCGTAGGCAACTTAACCGAAGGGCTATACAGGACGTCCAGGAAAGTGTTAGGCGGCACCGGCTTTCGCTGAGAGCCTAGCCGGCTTAGAGCATCAGCCGCCTCGTTCTTCCTGCGATCAATGTGCTCTACTTGGTAGCCCTGAAAGTGCCCAGCAATGGCATCAACTTCGCGGCGATAAGCCGCCATGAGAGGGTCCTTAGAGTCCCACTTGCCTGATACTTGTTGAGCCACCAAGTCCGAGTCACCGAAGCACCTTACCCGGCTCAAGCTCATCTCCTTAGCCATCCGAAGACCGTGGAGCAAGGCCTCGTACTCAGCCGCATTGTTAGTGCAAGGAAACATCAACTGTAGCACATAATGGAACTTGTCACCTTTAGGGGAAGCCAATACAACGCCAGCCCCCGAGCCCTCCAACTGCCTGGACCCATCGAAGTGAATAGTCCAATACGTGTTATCTGGCTTTTGCTCGGGCACTTGTGACTCTGTCCAATCATTGATGAAATCCACCAAGGCCTGAGATTTAACAGCAGTGCGTGGCACATATTTGAGACCATGAGGTCCAAGTTCTATAGCCCACTTAGCAATTCTCCCTGTGGCCTCTCTGTTTTGAATGATATCACGAAGAGGGGCAGAACTGACCACAGTGATGGGATGACCCTGAAAATAATGCTTAAGTTTCCGGCTCACCATGAACACACCATACACAAGCTTCTGCCAATGCGGGTACCGCTGCTTGGACTCAATGAGCACTTCGCTGACATAATAAACCGACCGCTGAACCGGATGCTCCTTGCCCTCCTCCTTGCGCTCCACCACAATAGCCACACTGACGGCTCGTGCGTTTGCCGCCACATACAGCAGTAAGGGCTCCTTATCAACCGGAGCAGCAAGGACTGGGGGCTCTGCCAGCTGCTTCTTCAAATCCTCAAAGGCGGTATTAGCTGCATCATTCCAGACAAAGTTGTCAGTTTTCTTCATCAACTGATATAAGGGCATGGCCTTTTCACCCAAACGGCTTATAAACCGGCTTAAAGCAGCGATGCGACCCGCCAAGCGCTGAACGTCCTTTATACACGCCGGCTTAGCCAGGGAGGTGATGGCCTTGATCTTCTCCGGGTTAGCCTCAATGCCTCTGTCAGAAACCAAGAAACCCAAGAGTTTGCCTGCAGGAACACCAAAGACACACTTGGCCGGGTTAAGCATCATCTTGTAGACCCGGAGGTTATCAAAGGTTTCGCTTAAACCATCTATCAGGGTTTCCTCTTTTATGGACTTAACCACAATATCATCCACATAAGCGTGAACATTGCGCCCAATTTGTTTATGAAGACAGTTCTGTACACAACGCTGGTAAGTCGCCTGTGCGCACTTGAGTCCAAAGGGCATAGACACATAGCAGAAGGCTCCAAAGGGAGTGATGAACGCCGTCTTCTCTTGGTCCTTAACTTCCATCTCTAATCTGATGATATCCGGAATAAGCATCCAAGAAACTTAAGCGTGCACAACCTGCCGTAGCATCAATGATTTGATCAATACGGGGGAGGGCAAAATGATCAGCCGGACACGCCTTATTCAAGTCCGTGTAATCCACACACATCCGCCAGGTGCCGTTCTTCTTGAGTACGAGCACCGGGTTAGCCAACCACTCTGGGTGAAAGACTTCAACAATAAACCCGGCCGCCAAGAGCCGGGCCACCTCTTCACCAATAGCCTTCCGCCTCTCTTCGTTAAACCGCCGAAGGAACTGCCGGACCGGCTTAAATTTTGGATCAACATTGAGAGTGTGCTCAGCGAGTTCTCTAGGTACACCTGTCATGTCAGAAGGTTTCCATGCGAAGATGTCCCTATTCTCACGGATGAACTCGATGAGCGCGCTTTCCTATTTTGGATCCAGATTGGCACTGATGCTAAACTGCTGAGATGAATCTCCTGGAACAAAATCAACAAGCTTAGTTTCATCAGCCGACTTAAATTTCGTCGCCGGCTCATTCTCCGTAGTCGGCTTTTTCAGAGAGGTCATATCTGTTGGGTCAACATTGTCTTTGTAAAACTTCAACTCCTCTGTAGCACAAACAGACTCTGCATAAGCCGCATCGCCTTCCTCACACTCCAGAGCCACTTTCTGGCTGCCGTGAACCGTAATGGTCCCATTGTGACCCGGCATCTTAAGCTGTAAGTACACATAACACGGCCGTGCCATGAACTTGGCGTAAGCCGGCCGCCCAAATATAGCATGATATGGACTTCGTATCTTGACCACCTCAAAGGTCAATTTCTCCACCCTGTAGTTGTTCTCATCACCAAAAGCCACTTCCAATTCGATCTTGTCGACTGGATAAGCCGACATACCAGGTACCACACCATGGAAGATAGTGTTTGACTGGCTGAGGTTCTTATCAACCAACCCCATACGGCGAAAAGTCTCATAATAGAGGATGTTGATGCTGCTGCCTCCATCCATGAGCACCTTTGTGAACTTATATCCTCCCACTTGAGGAGCCACCACTAAGGCCAAGTGGCCCGGGTTATCCACCCGTGGAGGGTGATCCTCCCTGCTCCACACTATAGGCTGTTCGGACCACCGCAAGTAGCGTGGAACTGCCGGCTCAACAGCATTCACAGCCCTCTTGTGAAGCTTCTGATCTCGCTTGCACAAACTAGTGGTAAACACATGATACTGTCCACCACTAAGCTGCTTTGGATTGGTCTGATAACCTCCCTGCTGCTGTTGATGACCCTGGCCAGACTGTTGATTAAATCCCCCTTGACCGTTCTGAGGACCAGAATTTGAGCCGCCGCCCGGGCCATGAAAGCCGCCGGCGCCTGAGCCGCCGCCCGGGCCATTGCAATTCTTAAAGGCTTTCATGATTGCACAATCCTTCCATAAATGAGTCGCTGGCTTCTCTCTAGAGCCATGCCTTGGACAAGGCTCATTTAACAGCTGCTCCAGCGTCGGACCTGACCCGCCGCCTCGGGGAGGGGGCCTCCCCTTATGTCGCTGGTTATTACCTTGTGAGCTGGCGTTGGCTACAAACTCTAGGCTGCCATCAGCCTTGCGCTTGCCTCCTCCTTGGTTCCCCGGGTTATGCTGATGACCCTTGCCATTGCCATTCTTTTTTCCCTTCCCTGCCCTTTCATCATCTGAAGGGGGATCCTTGGTACCATCAGAATCGGCGTACTTGACAAGAGCCGCCATTAGTGTACCCATGTCACTGCAGTCGCGCTTAAGCCGCCCGAGTTTCAACTTCAGGGGCACGAAGCGACAATTCTGTTCCAACATTAAGATTGCAGAGCCGGCATCCATCTTATCTGATGAATGTATGATCTCCTTGACCCGGCGAACCCAATGAGTCGTGGATTCACCCTCCTGCTGCTTACAGTTAGTCAAATCCACAATTGACATAGACTGCCTACAGGTATCCTTGAAGTTTTGGATGAACCGGGCTTTCAGCTCAGCCCAAGACCCGATGGAGTTCGGTGGTAGCCCTTTCAACCAAGTGCGGGCAGTCCCATCCAACATCATGGTGAAGTACTTAGCCATGGCCGCCTCACTGACCTCTAGCAGCTCCATAGCCATCTCATAACTCTTGATCCAGGCTGTGGGTTGTAAGTCAGCTGTGTAATTAGGCACCTTCCTGGGGCTCTTGAAGTCCTTAGGTAGACGTTCATTACGGATAGCTGGCACTAAACAAGGGACACCCCCGGTCCTGGTAGGGATACCCACGTCGACGGAAGTCGTCGGACAAGCCGGGGGGGTCTGATAAGCCATCAATTGAGGCACTTGCTCCGCCTCTTGCTGTGCTTTGTCCTGGTCTGCTGCGTGAAAGGCTCCGTTATAAGCCGGGCCATGGCCAGGGGGCGGGTCACGGCGTCGGACGTTACTTGAGCCGGTCGCTGAGACCATGTTCCTGCTGTAACTCGGGCTCTGACCCAGACGAGGGGTCGAGTGGATCCTATCCCGGCTGTAGGAGTACGCCTCCTGCTGCGCCAGTGTCGTCTGAAGGAGTTCCCTGACCCGGCGGGTTTCAATAGCCGTCGGAGAGTTGCCGTCAACTGGGAGAGCCGCCAGCCATGCTGCCGCAGCGACCATGTTCTCCAGCGGGTTATTATAATGACCCGGGGGTATTGGCACGTACTGAGGCGGGGCAGGGGGCACCTGGGGAGGCCCCATCACTTGTGGTTGAATAGGGGTCCCGGACCCGGGCACTATGACCCCTGGCGGGTTACTAGACCCTGCACCTGGTGTGTTGAAGAGGTTGCGTGGATCGTAAACCGGAGGGAGTCGAGATTGGGCCTTTTGATGCCTCCTTCTTAGGACCTCATTGGCCGCGTTTTGATCCATTGTGAGCCGGAAGGACTGCGCTTGAATCAACTGGGTTTGGGCATCGAGAGCCGCCCGCTCCGCAGTCATCCTGATCCCTTCCGCTGCCAGATCCTCCTTAGCCTTCACTAGATCCAATTTTAACTGTGCCACCTCCGCATCATGCCGAGCTTGATCCGCCGGGTCAACCGTGGCAGTTAACAGGGCCGTCATCTTGTCCGTGAGATCCATTAGCACTTGAGCTGGAGAAGGCACCGGGTTTCCCGCTCCAGCAGCGGGGTTCTGAACAGGCTGCGCACCAGCCATAAAAACTCCAACCTGACTTGGCGGCTCAAATAGGTCCGGAATTCTGTCACCGTCAGAACAACCCATGAGCCTGCCATCTTGAAGTTGGTACAACGAGTTCGACTCATCGGTGGCCAACTCACCGTCAGAGCCGGCGGCCGTCTCATCACCAGATCCAGATCGATCAGAGAGTCCTCCATGGATGCATCCCACAAAAGCATGCCTTAAGGCAGGCCGGGCCCGGGCAGGTCACGCACGCTGAGCCGTCTCGATGAGATCGGCACAGAGACCCGGCTCAGGGCCCGGCTCACCAATCTTGCCAATGAAAACATGAATTCCGCCGAAGGGGACCCGGTATCCATACTCAATTGAGCCGGCGTCGGGGCCCCAGTTTACATCGTCGATGTAGAGCTTGCCGCGACGACTCTTGGTCATCCGGCCCACAGCGTATCCCTTGAGCCCTTCGAAGCTGCCCTTCAAGAACTCAAATCCACCGTGCGCTGGCCCCACGGTGGGCGCCAACTGTCGTGGAATTTTCACGGCAGATGTCCTCGAGTTAGGACTTAGTCGTGGAGCCATCGCAGCTAGGAAGCTTGAAGGGGTTAGTGCGGGACAAGGAACACGAGGGTTTATACTGGTTCGGCCCCTTACGGTGAAGGTAAAAGCATACGTCCAGTTTGAGGTGGTATTGATTAGGGTTACGATCACCAGGGAGCTAAGCTACTATGCTCGGCTCTCGATGAGATTGTTCCTGTCCCTAAACCGCTGCCGGGTCGTCCCTTTATATAGGGAGGCTGACGCCCAGCAGCTCTCAGAGTCCCGACCGGCTCATAAGAGTGTCCGGCTCGGACTCTCAACTATACCTGCCTTACACTACAAGTTCTACCATAATAATAATCGTAACTACGGGCCTTAAGCCATATCCGGGTCTTAAGCCCATTTCTGGCCCATCGTCTTCAAGCTTGGCCCCGGGCTTCTAGCAACGACCATATGAGTAACCCGGCCCCTCCTGGCGGGTGACTCTAAGGTCTATATCCTCAACATTAGGCCCCAGATTGATTTGAGCCGGCTCATGTCAATCTTCAACTCTTCCGACAGAAAAAATCTCCGTCTTACCATTCGTGTGAAGGCCATAACCCGGCGTGACATCATCCTCTGGACTCCGGATAATCCGCCGTGACATCATCGTCCATTAAGCCCGTTTTTTACTCCGCCAGATCCGCAACGGATCTTTTCCTTTACTGTCATCCCAAAAATCGAGGCGTCGTGAGGGGAGATAACCACGCCACGGTCTCCTTGATTCTCGCGCCCGCTTTACGGGCTCGCCTTATAAATAGGCCGGCCCGACGGGCTTCTCTGCCACCCTTCTTCCTCCTCGCGCCACTGCCTCTCTGCCTGAGCTCGCACTCCGCCGCCGTCGTCTCGCCTCCGGTCTTCGTCAACCTTGGCCGCTGCATCACCCTGACTCGGACCAGACAAACGGCGGCGACCCCCGCACCTTTTCAGCTCCGGTAAGTCCTCACTACCCCGTAGAGCAGATCTGCAGTAGGGTTCATCCACGTTCTTCGTGTTCGTCGCCATTGCCCGCAAGTTTCGGTAGTTCTCATAGTTACTGCCCCTGTTTGATCTTAGACCTGCCTAGAACCAGTGCGGTGGTTGTTTGGTACCCATTTTACATGCAAGCAGCTCTCCTTTTACTGCATAGGAACTTTGTTCAAGCCCAAGAACTCCCTCACTTCTGTTTCTATGTCTAGAAATTTTTTCTTTTGCCCGACCATTTTGATCCAAAAAAGTTACTGCAATAAACCTGTTTTACCACACTTAGTAAAAACTGCAACCATTGAATCTTGGCGGCTTACAATTCCGGTTTGAAGAAACCACGCACCGTAGAATCCTCCGGCTTAAAGAAAACCATGCTTCGTAGAATCCTCCGGCTTAACTGTGATAAGGCCGTAGATAATCAACTTATTCTGAATGCCCCTGCGGCTTAAATAACCCACTGTACTTAGGTATATACCATTAGTCCCCTTCATAAGCCGCCACCTTAGCTTTGAACTATAGATCTACTCCGGCTTATAATTAACCCGGACGTTATTTCCTTTTTGTCATAGACTGCCGACTTTCACCATGCCTCCCAAAGCTCCCATTACTTGCAACTGGATGAGATCCAATGTCACCAACGAGACCCTAGCTGATTTTGTTAAGTCAGGATATCTGCCCAAGAAAGACATCATGTCCTACCGTGCCCCTGACCCGTCAGAAGAGAGGCCACAGCCAAAGGATGGGGAGGTAGTGATTTTTGCTGATCACATGAGCCGGGGCTTCGCACCGCCTGGCTCAAAGTTTTTTAGGGACGTGCTCAACTTCTTCGACGTGCGGCCTCAAGACATAGGACCCAACTCAGTGTCCAACATCTGCAATTTCCAAGTCTTCTGCGAGGTTTACCTTGGAGAAGAACCTAGTCTGCTGCTCTTCAGAGAGCTTTTTTATTTGAACCGTCAGAATGAATGCGCCAATGGGCCAAGTCTGGAGTTAGGTGGTATCTCCATCCAGCGGCGTAGGGACTGCCTTTTCCCTTACGCAGAGCCGCCGAGCCACCCAAAGGACTAGAACATGACTTGGTTCTACTGCCAAGATACGTCCCCGGCTGATGAAAGCCCGCTGCCCGGCTTTCGCCCAACACGTCTGGAGCCGACTCACGCACTGTCAGACAAGCTGTCTCAAGCAGAGCGCCAGCCCCTGCTCCCTACAATCAACAAGATCAAAGCTCTCCTGGGCAATGGTCTGAACGGAATCGACCTGGTCCGGGTCTGGATCTCATGGCGGGTGATCCCATTGAGCCGCCGCCCCGGCTTAATGTGCGAGTACACAGGACGAAAGGATGACCCTCAGAGACACAGCCGCAATGATCTTCCAGAAGACGTTGCAGAGGAGATGACCAAGGATCTTTTAAATGAGAGCCTGGCAGACTGCGGAAGGACCGGGTTAGCCCCCTTCTGCAAGACCAACCCAGCCCCAGCGGTAAGCCGCTGACTTTAACTTTTTATCTTCTTCTGCATATAACCTTCATCTGAACCGTTTTAAGAATTCATCATTGTATTTTCAGGCTGATGATAAGTTCTGGCGGGTCAAATATGACCATGAGGCGGCCAGGAAGGCCAGGAAGGCGAAGAAAGCCGCCAAGAAAGCCGCCCCTCGCAAAAAAGGAAGCAGGCCTACTGCTTCGGAGCTGATGCAATTAAGCGACAGCTCCGAGTCAGAGGTAACCCCTAAGCCTTTAAGTTCTTGCTGTATTTGTTGTTTGTTGCTGTCCGCCTTATCAACACTTGCTCACTGACAGGATGACACCGGCGCCAGTAACCCGGTGGTTGAAGAGGTAATGTCACTTTCCTCCGACTCGGAGCCCTTGCCACAGCTGAAAGTCCGAAGGGTAACCCGGAAAGTAAGCTTTTCACATCCTTTAGCTTATCAAGACCCTCAATTTATTTTGAAGCGACAGGTTCATGAAAGCCGGCGTCACACCCGGACCAACAAGGACACCGACCTCTCCGCCGGGTTACCCGACGCAACAAGGAAGCGCCGAACTGAGGTTTTTTCCCACTTGTACCCTTTTCATCCATTGGCGGGTGTTATCCGTCAGCCACTCAATTCTTCTGACTCCAATTATCAGGAGACCTCCCCTTCTTCGGGCGACTCTATGCAGTCGAGTCTTCTGACTTTCAAGACCGCGCCCGGGTAATGACAACCATCTCATATTATACTTGCCTGTACTTACTTTCTTTGTGCTGAATGTTTCTGTCCTTTCAGCGCCCAGGCAAAGCTCACCAAGAGAGCGAAGAAGACCAAGTCAGCCGGAGTGCCGGATTTACCTGAACCGGAGGTGACGGCTCAAGAACCGCCAGCTGCCTCTGCCCCCGAAGCCACCACTCCAATGGACACGGCACCTGAGGCCACTGCCCCGACTATCAAGGCAACGACCGAAGCTTCTGTTAACCCGAAGGCCTCCAGCTCGGCTACACCAGCAGACGACCCGGAGGTGGTAATCACCCGGACGGAGTTCGTTGAGCCGGGGAGACCTACCGTGCTGGCCAAGTGCTCCGCTAAGGGGGAGTTGCTGCAGCCCCACCAGATGAACCTGGACCTTTCCGACTACACCAACCTGAGCATTGGAGAGCTCGTCTCTGGCTACATCAGCCAAGTGCACAAGAGCCGGGACGCAGAGGTCGCCATCGCAGCTAGGAAGCTTGAAGGGGTTAGTGCGGGACAAGGAACACGAGGGTTTATACTGGTTCGTCCCCTTACGGTGAAGGTAAAAGCATACGTCCAGTTTGAGGTGGTATTGATTAGGGTTACGATCACCAAGGAGCTAAGCTACTATGCCCGGCTCTCGATGAGATTGTTCCTGTCCCTAAACCGCTGCCGGGTCGTCCCTTTATATAGGGAGGCTGACGCCCAGCAGCTCTCAGAGTCCCGGCCGGCTCATAAGAGTGTCCGGCTCGGACTCTCAACTATACCTGCCTTACACTACAAGTTCTACCATAATAATAATCGTAACTACGGGCCTTAAGCCATATCCGGGTCTTAAGCCCATTTCTGGCCCATCGTCTTCAAGCTTGGCCCCGGGCTTCTGGCAACGACCATATGAGTAACCCGGCCCCTCCTGGCGGGTGACTCTAAGGTCTATATCCTCAACAGGCATGAGCTCTACATGTGTTTTGTTGTATGCCATGCCATCTTTCCAGTGGTGTATTCCATGTATTTTTGTGATCTCTGTGGCGACTAGCACAAGCATGCAAACTAGGCTCCGTAATGTTTCTGATTTCAGGGACTTAGTGATTTCTCCAAGTCTTTGTCTGCTGTTATTTTGTTGCCATGTAAACTTGATGCTACACAGAGATCCATGCATATTTTGGAGATGTTCAGTAAGGATGTTTTGTAGATATTGTTGTAATTGATCCATTCCTGCCCTTGTTTGCAATTATGGAGTACCATAGCATGACTCAATCTTGCTCTACTTTTGCTATAAAATATTTCTGGCAGATTGTTTACATGTTATTCAATTTTGCCAAGCTTATTGTAGTTGATCCATACATGCTATGTATTTGTCCTTGCCATGGATAGCTTAATAAACATGCCATCTTGCTATAGGTATGCTTGTTTTATCATGCATTGCTCTGTAGTGAGTGCATCAAGCTCACCAACATGCCTTCATATTATTGTTTCTGCCATGCTCTGTTTTCTGCTGTCTGAAACCTGTTAACGAAACTTGCTATGTTCACATGGTTGCCATCATATCTTCTGCTCCTTTTTTGGCTTATGGTCAGTAAGGGACTTTTGTCATATGCATTTAGTAGAACACTACCATGCCTTGTTTTGCTATGTTAAGTTCCTGTAGCATGTTGATTTCGTGCTCTGAACATTGCTACCTGATGTTGTTTCAGGCATGTCCAGTAATTTCACCGTCTATGAACCTGTTATCTTTTCCACTTTTGCCATGCTTGTTTGAGCTTGTTATGTTGTGATCTAGCCGTAGCTCAGTGTTCATCTTTTGTGAAGCATCTCCTGTAGATTACTGTCATATGCTTTTTTGCTATGTTGGGGTGCTGTAGCATTGTTACTTGTTGCATTCTAAGTGCTATCATGCTGTTAATCGCAGATTCGTGCCATTCTTGTTTTGCTTGCCATTTGCAAACCGTGCATCCGTTTCCGGTGATCTTTATATCGATTTCGACCGAAATCATCTCATCTTTCCAGTGGCATGCTTGGTTTGCCAAGTTACTGCCTTGTTCATCATTTTTCTTCCGGAAGCACACATATGCATCGCATATCATATTTTGCATATCATTCATGTTTTGCACCATGTTGCTTGTGCATTTTCCGTGATTGATTGTGGTTCCATTGTTTGTGTTATTGACTTGGGTAGAGCCGGGAGACGAGTTCGTGAACGAGGAACCTGTTGAGTACGCTTACGAGGATCCAGCTTTCGACAACTCTGAGAACCTTGCAGGCAAGATGACCACCCCTCGAAATCACCTCTATCTTTGCTTTGCTAGTTGTTCGTTCTATTGCCATGCTGCGCTACCTACCACTTGCTATATCATGCCTTCCATATTGCCATGTCAGCCTCTAACCATCCTTTCCTAGCAAACCGTTGTTTGGCTATGTTACCGCTTTTGCTCAGCCGTTCTTATAGCGTTGCTAGTTGCAGGTGAAGTTGAAGTTTGTTCCATGTTGGAACATGGATATGTTGGGATATCACAATATCTCTTATTTAATTAATGCATCTATATATTTTGGTAAAGGGTGGAAGGCTCGGCCTTATGGCTGGTGTTTTGTTCCACTCTTGCCGCCCTAGTTTCTGTCTTACCGGTATTATGTTCCTTGAGTTTGCGTTCCTTACGCGGTTGGGTGATTTATGGGACCCCCTTGACAGTTCGCCTTGAATAAAACTCCTCCAGCAAGGCCCAACTTTGGTTTTACCATTTGCGACCTAAGCCTTTTCCCCTGGGTTTTCGCAAACCCGAGGGTCATCTTTTTTTAACCCCGGGCCAGTGTTCCTCTGAGTGCTGGTCCAAACTAGAGCACCGTGCGGGACCGTCCCTTGGCAACTTGGGTTATGTTGGTACCTGTACGCTTCGCTTATCCGATGTGCCCTGAGAACGAGATGTGTGCAGCTCCTATCGGGATTTGTCGGCACATTCGGGCGGCTTTGCTGGTCTTGTTTTACCATTGTCGAAATGTCTTGTAAACCGGGATTCCGAAACTCATCGGGTCTTTCCGGGAGAAGGTTTATCCTTGTTGACCGTGAGAGCTTATGATGGGCTAAGTTGGGACACCCCTGCAGGGTATTATCTTTCGAAAGCCGTGCCCGCAGTTATGAGGCAGATGAGAATTTGTTAATGTCCGGTTGTAGAGAACTTGTCACTTGACCCAATTAAAATACATCAACTGTGTGTGTAGCCGTGATGGTCTCTCTCGGCGGAGTCCGGGAAGTGAACACGGCTTGAGTTATGGATGACGTAAGTAGGAGTTCAGGATCACTTCTTGGTCATTGCTAGATGACGACCGTTCCGTTGCTTCTCTTCTCGCTCTCTTTTGCGTATGTTAGCCACCATATATGCTTATTGCCTGCTGCACCTCCACCTCATTACACCATCCTTTCCTATAAGCTTAAATAGTCTTGATCTCGCGGGTGTGAGATTGCTGAGTCCTCGTGACTCACTGATTCTACCAAAACAGTTGCAGGTGCCGACGATGCCAGTGCAGATGATGGGATCGATCTCAAGTGGGAGTTCGATGAGGAACGTGGTCGTTACTATGTGTCTTTTCTAGTGGAGCCCAGTTGGGACGATCGGGGATCTAGCATTTGGGGTTATCTTATTTTCATTTGGATCTTGACCGTAGTCGGTCTATGTGTGTATTTTGGATGATGTATGAATTATATTTATGTATTGTGTGAAGTGGCGATTGTAAGCCAACTCTTTATCCCTTTCTTGTTCATTACATGGGATTGTGTGAAGATGACCCTTCTTGCAACAAAACCACAATGCGGTTATGCCTCTAAGTCGTGCCTCGACACGTGGGAGATATAGCCGCATCGTGGGCGTTACAAGTTGGTAATCAGAGCCATCCCCGACTTAGGAGCCCCCTGCTTGATCGAATCGCTGGCGTTGTTGAGTCTAGAACAAAAATGTTTTGAGTCTTAGTATTATATATATTGGAGAGTAGGATTCTTTTTACTCCTTAGTCCCTTCGTCGCTCTGGTGAGGTCTCCTGACGTAGAAGTTTTGACTCTTCTCTCCTCAAATTTCACTAAAAAAAATTTAGGATCACGCAGGTATCTTGGAATCGTTCCGATGGTTTTGTGACGAGAACATTGTTCTTGGTGCCTCCTGACATTTAGGGGTTGTGGCAGTGTCCCGGGGAGTTGAGCTCCGAGGTGTTGTCGTCACAATTTTATCGTTGCAGTTCTGGAATACCTGAGTTTCGCCGACATCGAAATCTCTTTTATGCAGTTGTTGGTGAGATCACCTCGACGCCACCCAGTACTGGGGCGGGAGTTCGGGAGTATTGCCATAACTCGTATAACGGATGTTTTTTGAAGGTTGAGGTAAACGATTTCCGAAGGTTTCTTGGTTATGTGTTGACGGATGGATACAGCTGGATCTAGGGATTGTTAGTTTGGGTGATATATTTTGTGTCCCCTGTATCCCCAACACCAGATTGCATTACCAGAAAGTTTCATGAGTTTATAAGTGGGAATTCAAGTAGCTCTTAGGATATCTTTCCGACAGACGCATGATATGAGATTGGGGTTCGACGTCTAGTGGTCCGCCTGTACACGGTTGGTTTTACAGTGGTCTCGTAGTGTCTTAATGAGTCCTTGGCTATGCCGACTCGGGGACGCTTCGTATGTCATGTGCACAGCCTTGTACATGATGGTGTTGTATGATTGAGCCCGTGTGGGCCCCACCACGAAAACTTCGGACGAAATATCTATCATATGTTTGTTCCGGCTTATTCTGCAAGCCAATACTTTGTTTTGTTTTGAATTGTGGTATTCGACTTGTTTCGAAGTCAAATGGTGATTCCATACCTGTTTTCTAAGTGGCTTCTCAACTTATGGAAGTGTGATGATTTACTATGGAATTCATTCGTTCATCCTCGTTCGAATGTTTATTGTGAAGACTATATGTTGCAATTTCTCTCCGTTGATTCTACTTATCTATTTGTCTATCAAGATGCTAACGGATGTCACCCTCTTCAGGATGGCTCCGCCAACGCGTCAGAATCCGGATCGCAATGAAGGGAGTCAGGCGAACCCTCCGCCTCCGGAGGCATGGCAAGCTATCATGGCAGCCACCAACGCCAATGCTCAGATGATTCTGCAACTCTTGCAAGAACGCACCCAAGGGCAAGGCAATCAAGGAAATCGAGGCCAAGGCAACAATCAGCCTCACTTCGCTACCCTCAACCAGTTTCTAGCCAATCAGCCCAAGTCTTTCAGCTACTGTGCCGAGGCCACGGATGCCGATGATTGTCTCGTGGACATCAACAAGCATTTTGAATGTAGCAATGTCAGGCCTGAGGACTATGTTAAGTTCGCTTCTTTTCAGCTCAAGGACCAAGCTGCTGATTGGTTTCAGCAATACAAAGATTCCAGAGGAGGTCGTGTGATCACTTGGACTGACTTCTGTCGGGATTTCAAAGCGCACCACATTCCACAAAGTGTTGTTGAGAGCAAGCGTGAGGAGTTCCGCAATCTCAAGCAAGGCAACATGTCTGTGTATCAATTCAACATGCAGTTTCAGAAACTTTCTCGCTTCGCTAAACAAGACGTTCGTGATGAAAAGAGCATGATCTATCACTTCAGAGGTGGCCTTAGAGAGGATCTGCAGTTAGCTCTCGTTCTTGTTGAGCCTACTCAGTTTGATCAATTCTATAACATGGCACTGAAGCAAGAGGCTGCTCAGCTCAAGTGTGAGGCTTCTAAGAAGAGAGCCAGGGACGCTGTTCAGTCTTCTTCTTCCTCAATTGTGGCAGCTAAGCAACAGAAGTTCTGGTTGCCTCCTCCTCCTCTGTTTCGTCAGCCTTACTAGCAGAAGAACAAAGGTGGCCATGGTTCTTCCAACTCTTCCAACTCTGGCTATCAGAACAAGTCTCAGAATCAAGCTCCAAAGTCCAATGCTCCTTATCATCGTCCACTCTCAGAGGTGACTTGCAACAAGTGTCAGCAGAAAGGTCACTATGCTAACAAGTGCTTCAACCAAAGGCGTCAGCCTCCTCCTCCTCCTGTCAGATCTTCCAGCAATGCAGTGGTCAAGCCTAATCCAAAGTCTGCAAAGGTGAACATGATGAATGCAGCTCAAGCGGAGGAATCTACTAATGTGATAATGGGTAATCTCTCAGTTAATGATATTCCTGCTAAAGTTCTTTTTGATACTGGTGCTTCGCTTTGTTTCATGTCAAGACCGTTTTTTGCCAAGCATGAATTCACTTGGTCTTATCTGGATAAACCTTTGGGTGTTGTTTCTCCGGGGAAGTCAATGAGAGCCAACTCGATAGTTCCGAATGTTTCCATTAAGATGGGAAACTATAAATTTCTGTCTTCTCCAGTTGTTCTTGGTGACTCGGATATTGATCTAATTCTCGGGATGGACTGGCTTTCTAAGCACAAGGCTCAACTTGATTGTGCTGCCAGGGAAATTCAATTGACTCACTCTTCTGAGGATGTTATCATTTATGCCGCTCATGATGAAACCATTCGGTTATTTTCTCTCAATGAGAAGGGCGAATTGAATGCCATCTCTCAAATTCCAGTCATTTGTGAGTACCAAGATGTCTTTCCAAAAGAGCTTCCGGGTATGCCTCCTCACCAGCCAGTTGAGTTCGTTATCGATCTCGAGCCGGGCACTGAACCCGTTTGCAAGCGTCCATACAAGCTTGGACCCAAGGAGCTGAAGGAATTGAAGAAACAGCTCGATGAACAAGATCGTCTGGGTTTGATCAGACCGAGTTCTTCTCCATGGGGTTGTGGTGTTCTTTTTGTCAAGAAGAAGGATGGCACGGACCGACTTTGTGTCGACTACCGTCCATTGAACAAGAAGACAATCAAGAACAAGTATCCACTTCCCAACATCAATGAGCTATTCGAGCAACTCAAAGGTGCTAAAGTTTTCTCGAAGCTTGACCTTCGTATGGGTTATCATCAGATTCGCATTCGTGAAGAAGATATTCCCAAGACAACATTCAGAACAAGCTTTGGTTCTTATGAATATACTGTCGTGTCTTTCGGCCTTGTCAATGCTCCTCCAACATTCTCTCGGATGATGAATTTCATCTTCAACCCCTATACCAATGAATTCGTCCTGGTGTATCTCGATGATATATTGGTCTTCTCCAAGAATAAGAAGGATCATGCCAAACATTTGCGATTGGTGCTCGACAAGCTCAGAGAGTATCAGTTCTATGCGAAGTTCTCAAAATGTGAGTTTTGGCTTGATGAAGTTCTTTACCTTGGTCACATCATCTCTGCCAAGGGCATCGCTGTTAACCCCGAGAAGGTGTCCACAATTGTGAATTGCGAACCTCCTCAGAATGTCAAGCAACTCCGCAGTTTTCTTGGTCTTGCAAGCTATTGCCGAAGATTCGTTGAGAATTTCTCTAAGATTGCAAAGCCTCTTTCCAACCTCCTCCAGAAGCATGTGAAGTATGTCTGGTCTCCTGAGTGTGACGTTGCTTTCAACACTCTCAAAGAGAAACTTGTCACAGCTCCTGTCTTAACTCCTCCTGATGAATCCAAGGCATTTGAAGTTTTCTATGATGCTTCTCTCCAAGGTCTCGGTGCTGTGTTAATGCAAGAGAAGAAAGTTGTGGCCTATACCTCTCATCAGTTGAAGCCCAACGAAAAGAACTACCCCACTCATGATCTTGAGTTGGTGGCAGTTGTCCATGCATTAATAACGTGGAGACATCTCTTGTTGGGAAGACAAGTGGACATTTTCACCGATCACAAGAGTCTCAAGTACATCTTCACTCAGCCCAACCTCAACCTCAGGCAGACTCGATGGGTCGAAATGATTCAAGAGTACATCCGAGTATTGAATATACTCCAGGCAAGGCCAATGTCATTGCAGATGCTTTAAGCAGGAAGGCTTATTGCAACAGCTTAATTCTCAAGCCATTCCAACCGGATCTTTGTGAAGCTTTCCGCAAGCTGAATCTCCAAGTTGTTCCTCAAGGCTTTCTTGCCAACCTCAGTCTCTCCTACTTTGGAAGATCAAATTCGTGAGGCACAACTTCTTGATGCCATGGTGAAGAAGGTGAAACGTGGTATCGACAAGGGTCTTTCCAAATACAAGTGCTACCGCATTGATGACATAGACACTTTGTTCTTCGAGGACCGGATTGTGGTTCCTAAAGGTGATCTAAGGAAAGTCATTATGAACGAGGCGCACAATTCTCTTCTTTCCATTCATCCTGGAAGTACGAAGATGTACCATCACCTCAAGCAGTCGTATTGGTGGACTCGAATGAAGCGAGAAATTGCTCAGTTCGTGAATGAATGTGATGTCTGTCGAAGAGTGAAAGCAGAACACCAACGACCAGCTGGTCTCCTCCAACCTCTTGCTATCCCAGAATGGAAGTTTGATCATATCGAAATGGACTTCGTGACTGGATTTCCAAAGTCCAAGCGTGGAAATGATGCTATCTTTGTTGTCATCGACAAGCTTTCTAAAGTGGCTCATTTCCTTCCAATCAAAGAATCCATCACAGCAGCTCAGTTGGCAGAGCTATACACCTCCAGAATTGTCTCCTTGCACGGCATTCCACAATTGATTTCTTCTGATCGTGGAAGCATCTTCACCTCTAAGTTCTGGGACTCCTTCCAGAAGGCCATGGGCACCAACATTCGCTTCAGCACAACTTTCCATCCTCAAACTAGTGGCCAAGTCGAGCGAGTCAATCAAATTCTTGAAGATATGCTCAGGGCTTGTGTCATTTCCTTTGGCATGAAATGGGAAGATTGTCTTCCATATGCTGAATTCTCCTACAACAACAGCTTCCAAGCGAGTTCGGGCAAGGCCCCATTCGAGATTCTCTATGGCAGAAAGTGCCGTACTCCTCTCAGTTGGTCAGAGACTGGTGAACGCCAACTTCTTGGCAATGACTTAATCACAGAAGCTGAAGAAATGTGTAAAGTCATCCGTGATAATCTCAAAGCCGCGCAATCGCGCCAGAAGAGTTACTATGACAGTAAGCACCGTGATGTGGCTTTCGAGATCGGAGACCATGTCTACCTCCGCGTCTCTCCAATGAAAGGCACTCGTTGCTTCGGTATCAAAGGGAAGCTTGCCCCTAGATACGTGGGTCCTTTCAAGATCATTGGCAAAAGAGGCGACCTCGCCTATCAACTTGAGCTTCCTTCCAACTTCGCGAACGTGCACGATGTGTTCAACGTGTCACAGCTCCGCAAGTGCTTCAAGACGCCTGAGCGCACCATCAACTTCGAAGAGATTGACCTCCAAGAAGATCTGTCTTATCATGAGCACCCCGTTGCTATCTTGAAGAAACTGAGCGCAAGACTCGCAACAAGTCAATCAAATTCCTGAAAGTGAAGTGGTCGCACCATTCCGACCGGGAAGCCACCTGGGAACGCGAGGATCATCTCCGTTCCGAATATCCGGAGTTCTTTCAGTCCTAGATCTCGCGACGAGATCCTCTCGTAGTGGTGGAGTGTTGTAACACCCCGGATGTAACTTTCCATATTTGTAACTCCAACTCTTGCCATTTTCGGCTATGTGTTATGATATTCCCTTCGTGGTTGGGTTTTTGTCTTTCGTTTTGTATTTTGTTCATGTCATGCATCTCATATCATGTCATCATGTGCATTGCAGTTGCATACGTGTTCGTCTCATGCATTCGAGCATTTTCCCCGTTCTCCGTTTTGCAATCCAGCGCTCCCATCTCCTCCGGCGCACCCCTCTTGTTTTCTTTCGTGAGCGGATGTCAAACGTTCTCGGAATGGACCGAGGCTTGTCAAGTGGCCTTGGTATACCACCGGTAGACCACCGGTCAAGTTTCGTTCCATTTGGAGGTCGTTTGGTACTCCAACGGTTAACCGGGTAACCGGAGATGCCTTCTGAGTGTTGCAGCAAAACCCCCTCTCTAAACAGCCCAAAACCCACCAAACTCTCTTCCATGCTGTAGGTCGTTCGATCACGATCGTGTGGGCGAAAACCGCACCTCATTTGGACTCTCTTAGCTCCCTCTACCTATATATTTGCATCTCTCCCGATTAACGTTCGTAGTCCAACCCTAGCCCCGCTCCCTCTCCGCGGGCGGACGTGTCCGTACCGCCGCCGGACGAAATCGCGCTGCCGCCCCGACGAATCAGCCACCGTCACCTCATCCCGCCGGCTTCCCTCCACCGCGGGCCCGCCGCGGCCCAGGGCAGGCCCGCCGGGCCCGAGC
>NC_057799.1:208180167-208237085 GCF_018294505.1 Triticum aestivum
GCCGCCGCCGGCATCGCCGGCCCCGCCGCCCGCGAGCCGCCGCCTCCGCCGCCGCGCGCGAAGCCGCCTCCCTCCGGGCCCCGGTGCCTCCTCTCCTCCGCTGCGCCTCCTCCCGCCGGCGAGCTCGAGAGCTTCGGCCAGATCCAGTGCGTTGACTTTCCCGAGACCCCGAAATTTCCCGTCATTTTATTTTCACAGCATGTGCCCTTATTCATAGCATCATAACTCTCCGCATATAGCTCTGTTTTTCTCGTGTAGTATATCGAATTTTTCGTCTCGTGATGCTCTTCATTTTGTTCCATTGCACCATGTTCATTAGAGGCCATCTTGATGCCCAAATCTCTGGTGCAAGAGTGCTAGTTGCTGTTATCTGCTGTTACTTAGCAGAACTTGGAGATTTGTTATTTTTGTATCTTTTAATCTGTGCATCTTATGGGCATGAGCTCTACATGTTTTTTGTTGTATGCCATGCCATCTTTCCAGTGGTGTATGCCTTGTATTTTTGTGATCTCTGTGGCAACTAGCACAAGCATGCAAACTAGGCTCCGTAATGTTTCTGATTTCAGGGACTTAGTGATTTCTCCAAGTCTTTGTCTGCCGTTATTTTGTTGCCATGTAAACTTGATGCTACACAGAGATCCATGCATATTTTGGAGATGTTCAGTAAGGATGTTTTGTAGATATTATTGTAATTGATCAATTCCTGCCCTTGTTTGCAATTATGGAGTACCATAACATGACTCAATCTTGCTCTACTTTTGCTATAAAATATTTCTGGCAGATTGTTTACGTGTTATTCAATTTTGCCAAGCTTATTGTAGTTGATCCATACATGCTATGTATTTGTTCTTTCCATGGATAGCTTAATAAACATGCCATGTTGCTGTAGGTATGCTTGTTTTATCATGCATTGCTCTGTAGTGTGTGCATCAAGCTCACCAACATGCCTTCATATTAATGTTTCTGCCATGCTCTGTTTTCTGCTGTCTGAAACCTGTTAACGAAACTTGCTATGTTCACATGGTTGCCATCATATCTTCTGCTCCTTTTTTGGCTTATGGTCGGTAAGGTACTTTTGTCATATGCATTTAGTAGAACACTTCCATGCCTTGGTTTGCTATGTTAAGTTCCTGTAGCATGTTGATTTCGTGCTCTGAACATTGCTACCTGATGTTGTTTCAGGCATGTCCAGTAATTTCACCGTCTGTGAACCTGTTATCTTTTCCACTTTTGCCATGCTTGTTTGAGCTTGTTATGTTGTGATCTAGCCGTAGCTCAGTGTTCATCTTTTGTCAAGCATCTCCTGTAGATTGCTGTCATATGCTTTTTTGCTATGTTGGGGTGATGTAGCATTGTTACTTGTTGCATTCTAAGTGCTATCATGCTGTTAATCGCAGATTCGTGCCATTCTTGTTTTGCTTGCCATTTGCAAACCGTGCATCCGTTTCCGGTGATCTTTATATCGATTTCGACCGAAATCATCTCATCTTTCCAGTGGCATGCTTGGTTTGCCAAGTTACTGCCTTGTTCATCATTTTTCTTCCGGAAGCACACATATGCATCGCATATCATATTTTGCATATCATTCATGTTTTGCACCATGTTGCTTGTGCATTTTCCGTGATTGATTGTGGTTCCATTGTTTGTGTTATTGACTTGGGTACAGCCGGGAGACGAGTTCGTGAACGAGGAACCTGTTGAGTACGCTTACGAGGATCCAGCTTTTGACAACTCTGAGAACCTTGCAGGCAAGATGACCACCCCTCGAAATCACCTCTATCTTTGCTTTGCTAGTTGTTCGTTCTATTGCCATGCTGCGCTACCTACCACTTGCTATATCATGCCTTCCATATTGCCATGTCAGCCTCTAACCATCCTTTCCTAGCAAACCGTTGTTTGGCTATGTTACCGCTTTTGCTCAGCCGTTCTTATAGCGTTGCTAGTTGCAGGTGAAGTTGAAGTTCGTTCCATGTTGGAACATGGATATGTTGGGATATCACAATATCTCTTATTTAATTAATGCATCTATATATTTTGGTAAAGGGTGGAAGGCTCGGCCTTATGCCTGGTGTTTTGTTCCACTCTTGCCGCCCTAGTTTCTGTCTTACCGGTATTATGTTCCTTGAGTTTGCATTCCTTACGCGGTTGGGTGATTTATGGGACCCCCTTGACAGTTCGCCTTGAATAAAACTCCTCCAGCAAGGCCCAACTTTGGTTTTACCATTTGCGACCTAAGCCTTTTCCCCCCGGTTTTCGCGAGCCCGAGGGTCATCTTTTTTTAACCCCGGGCCAGTGTTCCTCTGAGTGTTGGTCCAAACTAGAGCACCGTGCGGGACCGTCCCTTGGCAACTTGGGTTATGTTGGTACCTGTACGCTTCGCTTATCCGATGTGCCCTGAGAACGAGATATGTGCAGCTCCTATCGGGATTTGTCGGCACATTCGGGCGGCTTTGCTGGTCTTGTTTTACCATTGTCGAAATGTCTTGTTAACCGGAATTCCGAGACTGATCGGGTCTTTTCGGGAGAAGGTTTATCCTTCGTTGACCGTGAGAGCTTATGATGGGCTAAGTTGGGACACCCCTGCAGGGTATTATCTTTCGAAAGCCGTGCCCGCAGTTGTGAGGCAGATGGGAATTTTTTAATGTCCGGTTGTAGAGAACTTGTCACTTGACCCAATTAAAATACATCAACTGTGTGTGTAGCCGTGATGGTCTCTTCTCGCCGGAGTCCGGGAAGTGAACATGGCTTGAGATATGGATGACGTAAGTAGGAGTTCAGGATCACTTCTTGGTCATTGCTAGATGACGACCGTTCCGTTGCTTCTCTTCTCGCTCTCTTTTGCATATGTTAGCCACCATATATGCTTATTGCCTGCTGCAGCTCCACCTCATTACACCATCCTTTCCTATAAGCTTAAATAGTCTTGATCTCACGGGTGTGAGATTGCTGAGTCCTCGTGACTCACTGATTCTACCAAAACAGTTGCAGGTGCCGACGATGCCAGTGCAGATGATGGGATCGATCTCAAGTGGGAGTTCGATGAGGAACGTGGTCGTTACTACGTGTCTTTTCCTGATGATCAGTAGTGGAGCCCAGTTGGGATGATCGGGGATCTAGCATTTGGGGTTATCTTATTTTCATTTGGATCTTGACCGTAGTCGGTCTATGTGTGTATTTTGGATGATGTATGAATTATATTTATGTATTGTGTGAAGTGGCGATTGTAAGCCAACTCTTTATCCCTTTCTTGTTCATTACATGGGATTGTGTGAAGATGACCCTTCTTGCGACAAAACCACAATGCGGTTATGCCTCTAAGTCGTGCCTCGACACGTGGGAGATATAGCTGCATCGTGGGCGTTACAGCACCGCAAAGGCACATCAAAGTTTCTCTTAGCCGTGTGCGGTGCCCCCTCCACGGTTACACATCTCGGTCATATCGGCGTAGTGCTTAGGTGAAGCCCTGCGCCGGTAACTTCATCATCACCGTCACCACGCCGTCGTGCTGACGGAACTCTCACTCGGGCTCAACTGGATCAAGAGTATGAGGGACATCATCGAGCTGAATGTGTGCTGAACACGGAGGTGCCGTACGTTCAGTGCTAGGATCGGTCGGGTCGTGAATACGTACGACTATATCAACCGCGTTGATAAAACGCTTCCGCTTTCGGTCTAAGAGGATACGTGGACACACTCTCCCCGCTCATTGCTATGCTTCTCCTCGATAGATCTTGCGTGATCGTAGGAATTTTTTTGAAATACTGCGTTCCCCAACACATAGTCGCAAGCCAGTCACAATCAAGGCATTAATGACATCTTTGCCACCCAAGCTACAAGAAGAAATGGCCCAGCTCAATCTAATCATTGTTGTGAATAATTGCACCAATATGATGGTAGTCACTCCCACTCTAGAAGAAGGAATTCGCAAAGCTCAGTTGGGAGATATGTTCTTGCAACACCAAGTCACCCGGATAAAAGACGGCAAGAATCAAGATTTCCTGATGGATGAGCAGGGTACCCTATGATTTCGAGGACGAATATGTGTACCCAAAGTAGAAGAGTTGAGGGAGAAGATATTAAAGGAAGCACACGAATCCTCATACTCGATCCATCCCGGAGGTACCAAAATGTACGAGAACCTTAGGCAAACGTTTTGGTGGGATGGAATGAAGAAGGATATTGCATACTTCATCGCCTGCTGTGACATATGCAATAGGGTTAAGGCGGAACATCAAAAACCCGCTGGGCTACTTCAACCTTTGCCCGTTCCACAATGGAAATGGGACGATGTCTGCATGGACTTTATTACCGGTCTTCCAACCACCCCTCATGGAAACAACGCAATATGGGTCGTGGTGGACATGCTGACCAAGATGGCCCATTTCATTCCTATCCGGACCACGTACCATGTGAATCAACTGGCTCAACTCTATGTGTCCCGAATCGTCAGTTTGCATGGCGTACCTAGAACTATCACCTCAAATCAAGGATCCCTTTTTACCTCGACATTCTGGTCACGTCTTCACCAAGCCTTGGGGACATCATTGAAATATAGCACAACTTATCACCCTCAGACAGATGGTCAGACGGAGCGAGTAAATCAAATACTCGAGGACATGCTCAGGGCATGTGCTCTCGCTCAAGGACCCAAGTGGGAAGACAGCTTACCCTACGTTGAGTTTTCCTACAACAACAGCTATCAAGCGAGCCTCAAGATGTCACCACATGAAGCCTTGTATGGACGCAAGTGCCATACCCCCTTAAACTGGTCCTAGACCGGAGACAGTCGTATTTTTGGGACTAACTTGATGATGGAAGCCGAGAAGCAAGTCACGGAAATCCGAGACAGATTACAACTAGCCAAGTCTCGACAGAAGAGCTACTATGGTGCTAAGCACCGATAGATCAGTTTTGAACCTGGTGAATATGTCTACCTCCGAGTCACACCTATGAAAGGAGTCAAGAGATTTTAGACTCGGGGAAAGCTTGCACCAAGGTATATTGGTCCATTTCCAGTTATGTCCAAGGTTGGCACAGTGGCATGTCAATTGTAACTTCCCCCGGAACTGCCAGAGATACATAATGTCTTCCGCGTATCACAGTTGCAAAGGTGTATCTCATCACCTGAGAAACGGACTAATATGGTAGAAATAGAGCTTGCTAAGGATCTGACATATGAAGAGAAACCTTTCCGAATATTGGATGAGATGGAAAGATTCACCCCAGCAAGTCGGTTAAGTTTTACAAGGTGCAGTGGGAACACCTTACCGAGAGTGAAGCTACCTGGGAAAGGGAAGACTTTTTTAGGGCAGCATATCCTGAATTGTTTCCTGAGCAACCGAATCTCGAGGACGAGATTCATCCTAAGGGGGGAGGTTTGTGACACCCTGGGTTTTGCCCTTTTTTCTTTTCATGGATTTTATTGCATTTTTTATTTAAATTTGAGTTTTGAATCAACTCATTTGGACTTAATCACTTGGGAATTTCTTTGATTTTCACCCAAGTGACTCATCTCACTTTCAAACCCATCTCTTTCTCTCTGATATATCAAAATATGCCCATGGGAATATTTTTCTTAAATGAAAAATATTCATTTTCTCTCTGAAATAGTCTTTCAGTCACTTCTACTCCAAACCAACCCTCATTTTTATTGCCCACAAAAATGTGAGAAAATTCTTGAATATTCTTTGGACCTTGGCACACCTCCCTGTGCAAAAATATTTCATGGTTATTTGGAATATTTTTGCTACAGAAAATCTTTTCTGTTCTGTGCAGAAAATGCATGTTGTGAAGGAAATGCATTTTTCCTTGATCCAATGGAGCTGAAATTTTTAGGGCTTCATCACCCTCCTAGGTAACCCTTAACCACCAAAAACCAGCTCTTAACTCTCTCTAGATTCTTCTCTATTAAGCTATGATGACCCACAAGTATAGGGGATCAATTGTAGCTCTTTTCGATAAGTAAGAGTGTCGAACCCAACAAGGAGCAGAAGGAAATGTTAAGTAGTTTTCAGTAAGGTAGTGTCTGCTAGTGTTGAAACTGTAAGTAGCGAGTAGTTTGATAGCAAGATAATTTGTAACGAGCAAGTAACGGTAGTAGCAATAAGTATGCAGCAAGGTACCCAATCCTTTTGAGGCAAAGGACAGGCCAAAACGGCCTCTTATGATAAGCAAAGTGTTCTTGAGGGTACACGGGAATTTCATCTAGTCACTTTCATCATGTTGGTTTAATTCGTGTTCGCTACTTTGATAATTTGATATGTGGGTGGACTGGTGCTTAGGTGATGTTCTTACTTGAACAAACCTCCTACTTATGATTAACCCTCCCGCAAGCACCCGCAACTACGAGAAAAGTATTAAGAATAAATTCTAATCATAGCATTAAACTTTTGGGTCCAATCGGTCCCTTACGGAATAGTGCATAAACTGGGGTTTAAGCTTCTGTCACTCTCGCAACCCACCATCTATTTAATACTCCACAATGCATTCCCTTAGGCCCAAATATGGTGAAGTGTCATGTAGTCGACGTTCACATGACACCACTAAGGGAATCACAACATATATACCATCAAAATATCGAACACATATCAAATTCACATGATTACTTGCAACATGATTTATCCCGTGACCTTAAGAACGAAAGTAACTGCTCACAAATAATAAACATGCTCATGATCAGAGGAGTATTAAATAGCATCATGGATCTGAACATATAATCTTCCACCAAATAAACCATATAGTAATCAACTACAAGATCTAATCAACACTGCTAGTCACCCCCTAGCACCAATCTATAGTTCCGGTAACAAGATTGAATACAAGAGATGAACTAGGGTTTGAGATGAGATGGTGCTGGTGAAGATGTTGATGGAGATTGCCCTCCCCAAGATGGGAGAGTTGTTGGTGATGATGATGACGATGATTTCCCCCTCCGGGAGGGAAGTTCCCCCGGCAGAATCGCTCCCCCGAAGGGCAAAAGTGCTCATGCCCAAGTTCCTCCTCGAGACGGCGGCGCTCCGCCCCGAAAGTCTTATCCTTATTCTTTCTAGGTAAAAATTACTTATATACAAGATGGGCACCAGAGGTGGGCCGAGGGGGCTACAACCCAGCAGGGCGCGCCTGGGCTGCCTGGCGCACCCAGGTGGGTTGTGCCCACCTGGTGGCCCCCCTCTGGTACTTATTGGCTCCAATAATTCTTATATATTCCATAAATAATCTCCGTAAAGTTTCAGCTTGTTTGGAGTGGTGCAGAATAGGTGGCCTGACGTAGCTTTTTCAGGTCCAGATTTCCAGCTGCCGGAATTCTCCCTCTTGGTGTGTACCTTGCAAATTATGAGAGAAAAGGCATTAGAATTACTCCAAAAAGCATTATTATGGATAAAAACAAACATGATGCAAAATGGACGTATCAACTCCCCCAAGCTTAGACCTCCACTACAAAAAAAAGACACTTCCGTGATGATACGTGTTTGTCACAATAGGTCACGTTTTCTGTCATGCATGTACATCCATGACAATTTTATGACAGAATCAAGATAGTCATACCTGTGCTGTCGTGAAGTGTTCCATGACATTACCAAAATTATCATCACGAAAGTGTCCACTTCGATGATGATAAATCGCGCGTCATAGAAGTGCTTTCGTCAAGGGTGACCGACACGTGGCATCGACCGTACTGGGTCACCGTTAAGCTATCGGTCCGGTTTTGGATCCGATAACCCGTTAACAGCCCGGACCAATGGGGATTTTCCACGTGTAAAATTCTCATTGGCCGGTGGAAACACGTGTTGGCTCAACGTTCAGACAAATGTCATCCACTCATTGGACAGGAGGCGCCTATGATACGTCAACACGTGGCACGACCCAATAGAGGCCCATTCCGGTGAAAAGGCTGGCCCAGCTAAATGCCCACCATGTTTTTTCAGACACTAGTGAGTTGGCCCGTTAACAGCCTGCCATCTTTTGGGCCAAATTGAGGCCCATAGCAGATCAGGCCCGTTCACATCCTGCCGTGTTTTTGGCCAAATTACGCCCCATATCGGATCAGGCCCGTTAACAGGCCACTGTTCTTTTGGGTCCATTCTAAGACAGGTTTGTATTTCAGCCTGTTAAATGCCCGTTAACCAGTTCGGCCCGATAATAGGTTTGGCCTGTTAGCGGCCAGTGGTGTATCTGGGACGCTGTCGGCCCGTTTTAAATTTAGGCCCTTTAACGGCCCATGCGGAAACTGGGCTATTTCTTGCCCGACGTAACTTTAGGCCTCTTAACGGCCCGTAGTCTTCGTGGATAAATTTCAACCCAACAGGCCTATCGGCCTGTTAATGGCCCATGGAACAGTTGGGCCTAATTACAGCCCGCGTTGAATCAGGCCTGCTTACAGCCCATCTGATAATGGCCCATGACACTTCTGGGCCTATGGCCCGCGTGGAAACCGGCCTGCTTAAAGCCCATAATTTTATTGGGCCAAACTGGCCCGAGATATATTTTGGCCTGTTAACTGCTCGTCCTATTTGGGCCAAACATGGGCCTTAGGCAGTTTCAGCCTGTATTTGCCCATGAATTTTTTGGCCCAACACTGTCCCAATCTAGGTTTTAGCCTGTTAAAAGCCCATGGTATTCTCTGGCCCAGTTGGCTAGAACTTTACTCGGCCTATTAAAGTCGGGAAACTACTATAGGTTTAGACCTGCTAATGGCCCAAGATGATTATAGGCCCACGTTTTGGCCCATATGAGTAACGGGCCGGCCCAAAGACCGACAACACTGAGATCCACTGAACCTTCCGGCCCAAATTACAGCATACCGACCAATGAATAAACCTAGACTATACAATAAAGAAATTACGGCATATTACATCCACTTGGAATCAAAGTTCGCTACCGGTGATAATAAAACGCAATGTGACCACGGATTACATACACTGGGCATCAAAGGCCGCCACCAATGCATATAAACGCGCCGACAAAAGAATATACAAAACCGAGAGCACTTCAGAAGGCACTAGGCCTTTACAGGATGGGCCCCGCAAGCAGCCGAACAAGCTGATGAGACCTTAGTTGTGTCAACGATAGATGCTCCATCCCTAGCTGTATGGCACGATAGTGCGCATGGCAGTCCTCTGACA
Source organism: Triticum aestivum (assembly GCF_018294505.1). Lineage (NCBI taxonomy): Eukaryota > Viridiplantae > Streptophyta > Magnoliopsida > Poales > Poaceae > Triticum > Triticum aestivum. The sequence goes on from NC_057799.1 coordinate 208,189,290, forward strand.
TCTTCTTTGCATCTTCGACTTCAAGTCGGAGCTGAGATGAGGCAAGCCTTTCCGCTTTAAGTTGAGACTGAAGTAGTCGAACTGATTGAGGTAGAGACTGCACAGAGGTTGTCTCACACCTGCTGGTGAGTAGCTTCAACTCACTGTCCTCATCAAGATAGGACCTTGGGGTCATCTCGCTGTCCTCAATACGATTTGGCTCACTATCTTCCCTAAAGTTCTGCCTGGCATAAGAGATACGACTCTAAAAGAGAAACAAGGAGACACGTAACAGGTTTCACAATTATATAAGCAAATAAATGGATCTGTTCTGCATAAGGAACATGTTTTTCCAACTACAATTGAAAACTGGTAGTTGTTGCAAACATCCAATCAGATGTAAACAGCAAAATAAACATCAGTGGAGGAAATGATGCCTATCCAACTCTATACTAGAACAAAGTTTGAAGGCTTGAGAAGGATGAACTTACATTACATGTTAACACGGGCTGGAGAAAGCCCAACTCCATGTTGATGGAAGGATAATTCAATAAATTCCCCAAAGAAAATTCTTTATAAGCATTGCCATTTTTCTACATTTTGCAAAGAGTAAATATAGATCAAATAATATTGGGAGAAACAGAAAATAATGAAGCTCAGGTGCAGACTGATGATACATAATCAAATAGCAATTAATTAAGTACAGGGTTACAAGGCAAAAGGTAATGACAAGAGGAATGCAGACATCAACGTGTGCAGTGGCATTCGCTTTATTCAACATTTTGGTAAGAGGTATACAGAGGGAGTACATGACAATAGGTACATACATGAGCAATCCAAAACTTCATAACCATTGTGTTAATTCTACATTTATCTAAGAGTAAATATATATCTTATAATTTCAAGCAAAGGGAGGATAAAGAAGCGAACATTTACAGTGATGCTACATAATCAAACAGCAATGAGTGTACGTATGCTAATAAAGGGCAAGAGGTACTGACAAGAGCAATGCAGAGCCCAGTATTGTTGTGAGATCCTATGATCCATTGAGCAAGGAGCTTCTGAAATTAGTTTTCATACAAGAGAGAAGGTAAGGCACATGCAGAAATTTAGGAGTTCAAATTTTGAATTGATATTATAGGCAATACCTGACGCTGGGCTGTCAGCAGTTCTAATAGGGGTTTGGCCAGTAGGGGTAGAGTGTGGTACAGTTGGGCCTGTGTTTTCTGTGGCTGCTGATCTATCTGATTTCTCAGGTATCACTACCTTTGCCAAATACCTAGTTTGTACTCCTTGAGGATCTGCACTCACCCTCTTCCTTTTGGACATCTATTACGAAAGAACAACATTTGACTGGAAAAACATAGTATGACGACACATGGAATAGGTATAGAAAATGAATAGGTATGACATATACTCATATATGATGCTTAAACTAAGCAGATGGTGTAACAAAGTAGAAGTAATGCAAGAGGTCAGATGCAAAATATGTGCGACCAATACAACCTTGCCAAGTTAGAGCAAGCACCTTGATGGGTGAATAAGATAGGCCATCCTCCACCATGCCAAGTTTGTTAGCCAGTGGATTGTTCCGCAATATTCCTCTTGTGCGCCCATTCTCATATTCATTTTGATAATGTTCAGTACCTGACATGCATGAAAACATAAAAACAAGTGAGATTATCTTTGTAATGCAGAAGTGATTCTAATCCAATACTGCCTCCCTGTAAACCCCTTTGTGCTATCTCTACAATTCTTCTGAGAGATGTCATGCATGCTGTAACTTGGTGTGTGCATTAATATAATGTGTCCTACTACTCAAAATATGAGACCTCCAGAAGTGATGATACTTCGCAGATGACAGCTTCAACATATAGTAAAGAAGAACAAGTCGACCTGACCTGACAGATTCAAAATATACTAAGGGAGAACAACTCGACCTGACCAGTCGACCGCAAATGTCTCTGCTACTCTTCCCAACAAGGAACATACTTATTAAAGAAGAGAAGAGGATCATCTTAAAGAAGAGCAGAAGAGCAAGCAGATTGAAGATATTACAAGTCTTTCTATACAATGTCGGTTGCCCACCCATGATGAACCAGAGCGCACAGAGAAATAGTATTCCTTCCGGTCTCTCCATATGTGGCTCACATGCATTTCAAAACTAAAGTAGGAACATTTAGCCGACCAATTAAACATCTCTCGGTTTTACTAATATCAGCATAATATCATATTTGAATGTGTACAACTAAGCTTGTTTAGCTCGATGGGTGGAGAAGTGCTATTACGACACGAACCACGTAGGCTGATCGTGGTCATCATAAAATGGGGAAACCGTAAGCATGATGAGTATAGTGTTGACCGTGGCAGTGGGATGGCAGATCTGAAGCTGCAAACCACCCAAAGGTAGTTAGCAACCGATCTTTGCTTTGAAATAACAACTAAGATTTGGTATGGACAAGAAAGTAAAGTCAACAAGTGACAAAGAAATGCAATTCTGCTGTCTCTCTATATGTCGCGACATGCATTTGGAAACTCAAGTGGGACCTTTAGCTAACCAATTAAATGTGTTTGTTAACTAATATTAGTATCATATCACAATCATATTTGAACAATTAAGACCTGCGTTGTTTAGCTTGATGGGTGGAATCATGCTAGTACGACAGAAAGCATCTACGCAGATCATAGTAGAGTAGATAAAAGGGGAAAACCCTAAGCATCAAGAGTAAAATCAGGAAAGTGGAACTAGCTGGACCAGTGGGTGGCGCACATGCTTTTCGAAACGAATATAGGAACATTAGGTGACCAATTAAACGTTCTCTGTTTTAGTAATATGAGCATCATATCAGATTCGAATTTCAACACCTAAGCTTTGGAATTATGAGTGGCATGTTGTTTTGCTTGATGGGTTGAGGTCTTGAGCAGCAGTGCTAGCACGACAAGAAGCACCTACGATGATGGTAGTGAATATAAAGGGGGAAACCATAAGCTTTACGAGTATAGTGACCGTGCCATGGCGGATCTGAAGGTGCAAACCGGACAAAGCTACTTCGCAACCAATGTTTGCTTTCAACTAGCCACTACGATTTGGTACGGACAAGAAAAGTACAGTAAACAATTTACGATCTATTTTCCGGGTGAGATCAATTACTTAAGCACATATGGAAGAGTACCACCTCTCTTGCGATGCCGTGTTGGCCCCTGCTGATACGTTGAGGGTGCTGCGGGTGCGATGGCTGTCGGCAGTGGGGAAGAAGACTTTAGACGGCAGACGGCCGGGTCAGGGGATAAATCCTGTTGTCGTGAATGAGGCGGTCGTAGGAGCGGCAACGACAAGGTGGACGACGGCGCCGATGAAGCAAGAGGACGCGATGAAAGGATCCTGGTCCGGCGCCGTGGATGAGAGACGTCCATCTCTTGTAGTGGACGACGGGGCATCGGCTCCGGCAAGGTGGAGGATGGGGTGGCGGACGGAGGAGGCTAGCCATAGTGGGGAGGTTGTTGTGGCGCCGACGGTGTATGAATGGGGAAATGGAGGGGGAGGGTGGGATCTCAAACTTTGGGACGCGCTTGTCTGAAATGTGGGAAAGTTACGAACTTATCCCCCGTTTAAAATTTCGGACATCAAGTCGGTTGCGGATAGGACGGTAATCTCGCATCTCCCAAATATTTGTCAGTAGTGATTTCGGGCGAGGTGAGGGTGTTTTTCCGCCCACGGTTGGCGCCCACGGTGTATGAACGGGGCTGACAAGTAGGGCGGTTGTTTCACGTATGAGTGAACTTACACATCTGCCCCTATTTAAAATATTTGCCTACATCGATTTCGGGCGAGGAGAGTTTTTTTTGCCGCCCATCGTGTATGAATGGGGAAATGCAGGGAGAGACACATGTCTTTCGGACGAGCTTAAATCAAATGCATTTTGCCGCCCACGTTTGGCACCCACCGTGTCAGAATGGGCTCAGAGGCGGTCGTGTCACGTCTGATTGAAGTTACTAGTCTACCCCTATTGACAGTAGTGTAAATCCGGTCGATAAGGATGTCATAGTGTCAGGGGTAGACAGTAATTTCCATCTCACAAGCACTTTCTTCGGGCAGCCCACAAATGATAGTGTGTGTTTAGCCGCTTCATTCAAAACTTGGGAGGATTAGCATTCACGTTTGCCTTGGGCCCTAGCAACTAAATTCAAATCCAATTTGTATTCGTTTATGAATATCCACCGATAATTCTACGTTTTGTTATTTATTTCTTCAAAACCACAACAAAGATTTATTCCACCTTTATATATGATTATGATTTGGAAATCTCATGATCTTTGAATTCAGTAGGTTGGATACACTTTGAGTCAAACCATTATTTCATCCAATACAATATGCTCACACGAAAAACAGTTCACCTTATGTCAATCATACAAGTACTGAGGATTACCTCGCCTAAAAAAATCGGATCATTACAACACATGGACAGCATAGGGGGTCTTACAACATAATCCAGTCAGATACATGACACAGCATGCAAGTACAATAATCTATTGACAATTTCACCTAGTATCTAAAGAAGAACTGGGATTACCCTGGGCTTCAGATAGCAGAAACAGCAGGACCTCCTCCGTCTTCAAATGTAGCATTCTTACTTCCTCCAATTCTTGGGTTGCTTGCATAATGTGTGCAGCTAATTGCATAATTTCCAGCCTCAAGATCAAGACTACCTCATTCATGGCAGCCACACCATCTCTTTCTGCCTCTAGTAGAGCCTCAAGAACTATAATATCTGTGCTTAGACTGCTCTCTGGCGGTGTTGCCTCTGAACTGCTACCATCTGGTAACATGGATGGCGAACTGCTTCCACAAATAGATTCTGGGGTCGTGCATTGTGTCCTAGTGTGAACGGCATCCTGAAAGGTTTCCGCTGGACATAAGTAAGAGATAGTTATTGCATGATTAAGGCAGTAAGCTTACATGGTAAACAACATACGAATTATTGCCGAGCATGGCAAGCTATATTTAAATGGTTCAAAGCAGCATCAGCCGAAAAGAAATTAAAACGCTAAGATGAAACTTGAAAGGGAGTGTACCACCGCTATATTTAAGTTGCCAAGGCATCTAAGCAGTTCAAATAATCTGAGAAAGCACTTAACAGTGTGGCCTCATATAAACTATGAAGACAGTCTTGTGATGAAGTTCAGAGGAAGAGTTAAGGACTCAAATGAACTAGGCATGCATTTCTTTACGATAGTACAGCAGGCACTGCTGACATATTGGCCAACTCAGGTATAGCCTAACAAGTAACAAACAAGCATTCGAATCAAGCAATATAGCAAAGCAGACAACTGAAGTATTTGTAATTCTGTAGGATTACAGGTTGAGGGCACAAGCCAAGAAAGCAGCCCACACGCATTACATTTCACACGTACTAAAACACACTGGCTTACCATATGTTGCTGTGAAACCTCGCTGCTGTTGCAATGTTCTTTGAAGATAATGTCAGCATCCCTTGGTTGCAAATCTAGTTGTTGTAGTTTATTCTGCACCCTCTATTTAGGTAAAATTAATTTTAATCACATGCACTGGTTCGAATTGATCATCAATGGTTCATCTAAAATAATGAAAGAAAGGTGCGTGCTTACACGACAATATATCTGCTTCGCTATATTTTTATGCTTGTTCGAGGTGCCAGCCCCAAAAGAACAAATATTTTGCTTGATGGGGTTGGCAGCTCCATAATTAATCCTTACTTATGAAGCATGTTATCCCAAACAAGTTGGAGTAGGCTAGACATGAAACCCTTTCACGAGGACTTCCTAGGAGGTCACCCATCCTAGTACTACTCTCGCCCAAATGGGTTTCATACCCAAAAGACTGGCTAGTTTTTAATTAGTCATGCAACTTGGGAAGATCAAGAACACACAAAAAAGTAATGAACAGAGGCTCGGAGCTGTGATGTAATAGCTAGCATCAGAAAATGTAGGGTAAAACAAAAAAACCAGCGGAACCACATGCTAGTTTGCTGATGTGTAATTAAGCATAGAGAACATGAAGCCGTCTGATGGAACCAACAGGTGGCATCAGAACAACACTATTATCATAAATATAGCATGCAAGAAGTAAAATAGTAGGCAGTGATATCTAGGAAGTACAGTAATACTTAGGACAAAACTAAAGCATATTAACTATATGTGCACTGGTATGTAATTTAGCACATGTAACATGTTCACTGCCAGAAGTATGGCCCTACAGGTGCAAGCAGAATAACGCGTCTCATGAAAAATTGAATGATGCCCTGAACGAATTCAAAGGTGCGGTGCTTATGCTAAGAAAGTGAACGTAGGTGCCGACCGTTGGATAATAGTACCTGATTCTCGGCGGCGTATGGGTATCGTTGTCATACTTGATAGCTAAGGATCGTCGATGGTGCTCGTGTTGCGGTTGAGTTTGGGCAGGCTGTCGCCGGCGCTGAAGCGGCTCCGGTGCTTCGGTTGCGGCGCCTGTCAACATAGAAGAAAGCTCATCTGTGGTAAGTGAGCAGTTTCATGATAAAGAAGAGAAAAACCGAAGGAGCACAAATCGAAATAACCTGATGAGGCTGCGGCATCAGTAAAGCAGGGCCGGTGGAGTTAAATATGGCATTTGTGGAGCAGGTCCGGTGCAGTGGATGAAGGCTTCGGCGGGCGTGGTGTATAGTGCTTTCGGTGAGGCGGATCTGTTGCGGCGGACAAGGGCTTGTATGAAGGGCCAGCGATGGGGCGGACGAGGGAGTCAGTGAAGGGCCTACACTGTGGTGGACGAGGGCGCCGGTTAAGCAATTCCGGTGCGGTGTACCATGATGGAGGTCAAGGAGATCTGGAGCGGTGGACAAGCCAGTCGATGAAGCGGCTCCGGTGAAGTGGTTCAAGATTCGGCGGGGTGTGAGGTCCACCGCTGCGGTGGAGGACGAGATTCGGCGGCTTGCCGTGGTTGGGGAGGGGAAGGGGAGGGGCTCTAGGGAAGAATGTTGGGGGCAATGTGGGGAAAACAATGGAGTTACCAAAGCAGCCCTTTTTCGTTCATGTGGCAGGGGTAAAACAGGAATATCACAGGGCTAAACTTTCGGGCGCGAGATATTTTGATGTCAGCGGGAAGTTTGAAAGCTTTTGGCGCCTGGAATTATAAGTGTTTTGCTGTTGTACGGCCGACTATGATATCATGGCCGAGAATTTATTTGTTTTGCACCCAAAAAAAGTGCAAGTTTTGAAAATCAATGTCTCCAACTCGAAACTTAGATTGTCCATTCAATTCAAATATGGATCATTGAGCTAGTACAAGTAAATACCATCATACAGTCCAATTCAATTGAAATTCCAAATGTGTTTATCCTAAATATGATGACAAAAGCAAAATTGTGTATGTGTATGAATAAAGTGGATGATTATAAAGTTTGAACATGCCCGTATGTGTATATCTCTAGGTTTGATATATGAATTTGAAATCACGAAATCCCGGCTTAAAAAATGTACGTCTGTTTAAATGAATTACAAAAGCTAATGATGGAGTCGAATTCCAAAATTCCAATCTTAGGTTTGTAATTCTGGTACATCAAGGTATATCACGCATGTTCAAAAGTATCGTTATCTCATAGTCCAAACTGTGAAACAAATTGATCAACCATGAGTGCACACACTATTGACCATATATATCTCAGTTATGCTAAAGTCCCTCAAATATAGACACCTAACTCATCATCTGAAGCCACCCCCACCCCCACCCCCTTCGACGACCCACACCCCCCCACACACACACGTCGTTCTCTCCCCCAGACACGAACACACGAGCACATTAACACCCCCCCTCTTCTAAAGTCCGGACCCCAATATAGGTCTCTTATCAGTTTCTCTCCCAGGCATGCACACATTTCTTCCCCCACTCTCCAGGTCTCCCGGCATCTCTCTTTCCCAATCACACGCACTATGTAGAGTGTATCTTTCTCATACACACAAAACGTCGTCCCCAAACGTCTATCTCCCTAGTTATGTTGTTCTCGCACACTCACCTCACACACCACCCCCACTGCAAACAAGCACACTTTGTCTCCTTGTGCACCACTCTCCTGTTTCTATCTCTCCCACATGCGGACCCGCCCCAGCTCCTTCCCTGTATACATATATGCCGTGACTCTTTCCATAGCTCCCTAATGTATCATCGTTCTCAATCTCGCACGTTGTTCTCTACACCATCTATTCTTGATCTCTCATGAAGTCCCTATCACACACACGATGACTCGCTTCCCTTGCGTCTCCGTACATAGGCCAATTTTGAACAACATCAACATTGTCTCCCTACCTATAGGCCACTTATGGACACAAATCACCCCTCTCCCCCCTCTTTTCCTCTCTCTCTCTCTCCCCGTCACTAGCTCTCTCTCTCTCTCGCTCTCGCTCTCGCACCCCTCTCCCACACACACACTCGATGTCTCTTCCAAATAGTCTGCTCCCCGCCCACACCCATGCTATCCCGCTACTACACATGCCTTTGTCTCTCTTTGACACACATGTCACACCATTCCCCCTTCCCTTATACTAGGTTTACATCATTAGTGGTCTCTCTACTCCACATACACACACTCCCTCTCACACACAAACGCAAGCACAAACACACACAAACACGCACAAACACCCATCTAGCTATCTGGATCCTTCTTTTAAGACACACACCTTGCATATTCTCTACAGCTCTAGATGTGTATATACCCCCCTCTCTAGCTCAGATGCACACAAAAATTGTCCATCTCTCTAACTCACACATCTCTCCCCATGCCCGCATGGGTATCTCACACACTCACTCTCTGATTATGTCTATGTCCTCCACGTTACACAACACAAAGCCCCATGTACATGTCTCTCTCTATCCTCCACACACATAGACACAAAGAATCTATTATCATTGCCTCAGTCTCTAGACATATCACACACGCACACACACACTCTCTCTCTCTCTCTCTCGCAAACACGCTCAACAAGGGTTTCCCCGTGAATAACTTACCATCTATTCATCAACAGTCGTGGCAGTACAGCGAACATGAGATGTGAAAAAAAATCTACACGTGCGTAGACCACCTAGACACCTAGTATGACTACTAGGACTAGAGCAAGCCGAAAGCGCGCTGCCGCCACCCCCTCCTTATCGGCGACGGGAAAACCTTTGTTTTACACAGTCGAGAAGTCATTGTGCTAAGGCCCCACATGCTGAGCCATTGAATAGAATGTAGATCCTAGTTTACGGAAACAAGCTAGTATAGATAATACATTTGTATATCCATACTTATATTTCTTCTCTTATAAAAAACCGAGTTGGTGATGATGGTATGCGTGCCATCTTGCAATAGACCGTCTGATCTATATCTGACCGATGGAAATTAAACTAAAAGATACCCGCACCTCTCTCCACATTTGCAGACAAGGCTTTCCCTCGTTCATCCTTATCTCCAACAACCTCATTGTTGAGCAATTAAAAAAGGAAGCCTCTGGAACAAACTGGCCTGGTGGTCGCTGCCGGCGTCGTCCATCCCCTTGCCTCCACTCAGTCCGACCACCAATCACCACCACGCCCCACTACTCCTCACCTTATCTCCTCTTTCACGAAATATCATTAGTTTTTACACATGGGATTACTCCTACATGGGTCAATCACAACAAGTGTTTTATAAAAATATGCATCTTGATGTTCCGTGCAATGCACGGACATCTTGCTAGTACTCCTACAGAAGACTAAGTTGGTGATGATGGTGTGTCTGCCATCCGTCATTTCTGACCATTAGATCTACATCTATGGACTGTGAGGTAAGTTGTTGCCTTTTCTCACCAACATCCCACTTATCAACCAATTTATAGAAAAACCCATAATTAGTATCTTAAAACCAACCACACCCCTCCCTCACCTCACCAAAACAGCCCAAGGAATATTTTCTGATTGAAACATAATATATCTCTAGTGATATCTACACTGTTATAAAAAACCGAGTTGGTGATGATGGTGTGCCTGCCATCCTGCAATATAGACCGTCTGATCTATATCTGACGGATAGAAAGCAAACTATGACAATTTTGCAAAAAGATACACGCACCCCTCTCCACATTTGCAGATAAGGTCTTCCCTCGTTCATCTTCGTCTCCCACGAGATAAACAGCTCGTATAAATGCATCTTGATGTTCCATGCAACGCATGGGCCTCTTGCTAGTATGTATATCCAAATTAGAGTGTTTTGTATCAAGTTTGTGAATAAGTATTATTCTAATTATGATCCATTGCAACGACGTGAACATTGCTAGTATTTCCAACCATTCCAAAAAATTCTAGTATTTCCATAGTTTCGAGTTTTCCATCAAAATATTAGTCACCCATGGTTGATATTTACATTCAATCACGTACACATAGGCACTATGTAACTAGCCTTGCTTATTGGCTTCCAAAGCTTAAGTTTCACTCCTACTTACAATATGTAGAGTATTTAACAAAAAACTACCACTTTCAACCAGCCCTAGGAAGAAACTATTGTACAAAAAATAGCAAAAACATACCCAAAATTTCTTAATCCATGCCAAAAACTACTACCTAGTGCCAATTAGGCTCGTTTAAACCTGTTTATGACAGGTTTGGCCCACACGTCTGTGCTGACGAGGCAGCTTAAAATGACACATTTTGTTTGACCGTTGACACGAGAGACCCACATCTGACCTTCTATCCTGTTATATTCCCCTCAAATCATTATTTTTCCTGAACATTACTTCAAACAATACTGATGCGTGTTCATCGGTGGTGCCGGTGGTGAGGGAGTTGTCCGCCGCTCCGCCGGACAGGCCGGACGCCGTGCTGGCCTCCGCACGGGTTGGCAGGCTGGCCCGAGCGTGACTCACGCGCGAGGAAGCCACCGCGCTGGCCTTCGCTCGAGCCAGATGGCTGGCCTTAGGGGGGTGCGCACGTGCACGCTGCTGTGCCGCCGTGCCAATCTAGCTAGCAAACCTTGCAGACAAGCAGCTGGACGGAGCTATCTTGGCTAGCTAGCGGCCGCGAGCGCCGGACGGAGATGGCATCCGAGCTGCCGCAAGATGGGCTCCGCACCGCCGGCGGTTTTGACCTCGCCTTCTGCCGGCGGCGGTAGCTGCATCCCATGGCTGAGGATGACTAGGTGGACGGGCCGGAGGTAGGAGGTCACTCGGGGATTTTTGTGCAGACTGACATGTAGGTCCCACAAGTCATAACGCCTAACTTGCCGGTCAAATAGAAGGCATTGACTTAAGGGGCGACATGGGTTGAAACGTGCCTATAACGGCACTTTGTAGAGTAGTCGTTTCTTGGTAGGGCTGGTTGGTAATGGAATGTACAATTGTTGATAAGGTAGTCTTATCTTAAGTCTGCCACGTATGCAATTGGTAGTAGTTTCTTGGCATTATTAGTGGTTTCTTTGCATTATTAGTGGTTTCTTTTAAGGAACAATGTACTACTAGCGACAAAAGGCGATTGTAGGTTGCGTTGTTGTCACGACCGGATTTTCGGGATATTAATTCTCCAGAAAATGGCCGTTGTGCTCACCAGCCCCAGGATTACTGTTAGCTGATGAGGCACCAACTTGATACAAGAAAATCCAAGCAAGTACAAAAATATGTAGTACAAGACCATTGAGGCTTAGGAGTACAACACTTGGTTTCTACTGGTTGAGGGCGGAAGCGGTTGGATACATCTGCGTCTATGGGACTCCATTTCCCACAAGAACAGCTGACCAGGATAACTCCTATCTTCGCGAGGCCGCAAATGTCAACACGTAGGTTCCGGGGTTGTCACCGCGATGCTTATCTCCACGCACGGAATCTGGCCAAGACAATAGCCAGGGACAAGCCAGTGAGTACGTTTGAATGTACTCGCAAACATTAAGAACACGGGTATAATATATCAAACATGCTCCGGGTTAATTTGATGATCACACGTCTGTCACGAAATATACAAAAGACCAAGATGCACACATATGGTTAAAAATATACCAAAATAAAATACTGGGTGCCAAACGAGTGTCTGAATGACTCCTCGAGCGGAAAATGCAGAATAGTAATACTGGTGCCAAACGAGGGTCTGAATGACTCCTCGAGCGGAAAATGCAGAATAGTAATACTGGTGCCAAACGAGGGTCTGAATGACTCCTCGAGAGGAAAACTGCAGGAATAATAATGCCGCAGTCGGGCGTCGGGGCGACACCACATAAAGGGCTTATAAAAGATAAATGAACAACAAGCATGCCGCAGTCGGGCGTCTGAGCGACACCACAGAAAGGGCTTATAAGAAAATAATCACAGTGAATATCCAGGAGGTAGAACCATCCCAGGGATACTCAATAATATATGTAATATAAATGGTTAGTCCAAAATAATAAAGATCATAATCCATATGCCATAATCTTAAACAATATTTAGTTCAGTCGTTCTCCATCCGAAAACCGATAATTTAGTCAAGCCGTATCTCCATCCGAATACCGTTACTACGATCCAGTTAGCCGTGTCTCCATCCGAAAACCGTCACTGAGATCTAGCTAAATCGTTCTCCATCCGAATACCGTTGCTAGATTCAACTCAGACTGTGGTCCTTACTCAAGAACATGACTATCCAACAGGATATATCCTTTGCAGAGGGAGTACCATTTTCCACGAGTAACGGGTTTACTTAGTCCATCGAGACTAATTCCATCTATGGTCTTTTACTTGAAAACACGCCTGACCTGCACACACCAGCTTAACTCACCGGTGTCTGGAATCACCCACGACACCTGCCAAGCAAAACTCTAAGTGGGGAGGCTACAACCTCGACGTAGCATGGGATCAAATTTCTATTCGCGCGCTCTAAGGGGGTGCCCCCCTCTCTGTCCCAACCGGAAACACCCATGCCCCCTGACCAAGTGGCATGCCTACCGGAGGCCTCCGGTATCTTCCACTATGGCCTCTCTGTACGGTGTGTGCTTTGGTAGGTGTTGACAACTTACTGAACCATACCCTGTCCCCTGCAGGGACAAGTGGTGGTACCAACAAATAAGGAAGCTATTGATCAAGACTCGGTCTACAACCGACTTAGGTGGTCCAAGCATCCTCCAACAATATTACCACTAGTGAAATAAAACACCACTCATCAAGCCTCACCATGACATACCGGACATACTCGTCTCGACGAGGGACTAGGGACAAGCTCGTGTCTACCCAAGACCACGACTTTCCCGGCTTCCTACCGGTATGCATGAGGAGCTCACGAGGATGATCACATCACTAGTGAATCCATTGCTGTCCACAAAACCACTCCAAAGTGTACTCATGTACGAGACTTTATCGTTACATAAAGATAACGCATACTCCAAGTCAAATGGTGTTGTAATTGTATCAAAACACCACAACAACATATTATGCCAGGGTCCAGAAATGCTTGCCTTCGAGTGTATGCAAAGGATGCACTTTTTTGAAAGCTCCCCCTTTTCTCCAAAATCCTATTTTGCAAAATATCCAAAAACAAATATTTCAAACACAGTACCAAAAGTTGTCTCAAATATTTTTGAAATAAATCTTAAAATAAACTAGATGAAATTTGAGAGAGGTAGGAAAAAGAATCAACTCATTTGGAGTTTTATTTTAAAAGTTATAGCCAGTCAAACATCAGTCAAAGTTCTGTTTTAATAAAATCAGAAAAAGGAAAACACTGCGGGGGAGAATACGTTTTCAAAACAGAGGTGACGTACTCCGGAGCTTTGCGCTTTCACTTAAACAGAGAGAGAACGGGCGCGCGGGTCACTGACAGTGGGTCCAGGGGCCCACTGGTCAGGTTTGACCGTCTTCCCTCGCCTTCCCTTCTCTCTGTCCGAAGGGCGCGGGGCTCCGGCGATCGCCGGCGATGAACGGCGGCCCCTCGAGGGCATCTGAGGGCAGGGATGGGTTGGCCATACCAAGGCGGTCCTCTCGGTGGGCGTTAGGCAGGCGGGGACAGAGGAGGTCACCGGCGGCGAGCTCCGCGGCGGAGGAGGCTACGGTGGTGAAGTGACATTTGGGTTCCGGCGATCCTTGGCCGAAGCTGAGGCGCTAGGCAGCTCCGCACGACTACGGGGGAGTTCTTGATGGCGTTGGATTGGCAGGGGAAACTCCGGTTGTGACGAACGGCACTGGATTGTGGCGGCGACCGAGCTGGCCGGAGATGAGGAAGGAAGGACTTTCCCGTCGATTGCTGGCTGTTGGAGGGCTATGGGGGTGGCCTGGGGTTGCTTGAGTGATCGGTTGAGCTCGGGGTCCCTTTAAATAGGCGCTCGAGGCTTGCTCCTGCGGTGGCCGAGGATAAGATCGCCGGCGACCACTTTTCTGTAGTTGCAGGGCATCGTGACGGCGACGAAAGCGTGCCGACGAGCGGGAGGATAAGCACGGCCTGTGCTCGGGGGCAGCTGGCGTGCGCTGGCGGTTTGGGCGGCGCCCTCTGCGGCAGAACCCGCGGCCGACGCCGGCGTGCTGCCAAGGGGGCTCTGCGGTGGCGCTGTAGGGTGCCAGGGAGAGCTTGGAGGGTACTGGTGAGAGGGCGAGCGCATGGCGTGGTTCGGCAGGCGAGTAGGGGCCAGAGACGGGACGCGACGAGGGCGGCAGTGCGGCGTGTCGGCTCAGTGCGCGCGCGTGCAACACGTGCGCTCTGGGCGCGCCCAGAGCACGCACGGCACCTGCTCCACGAAATGCCAGTGCGGTCTAGAGCGCGAGGGTGGGGCTGGCACTGCACAGGATGGAGGTAGGGGTAGCAAGGCGCTCAGTGGACAAGGTGGAAAGGTCAGGGGTTCAAGTCCACAATGCAAACCAGAGGACATGCCAAAAATGTTCCTGCACACAGGGTGTTCGACAGAATGCCATGGTCATCTAGGAAACTCTTGGGGTGGCCAAACTCTCCAGATCCTAGTCTCTTTAGGAGCTCAAGAAGGTGGTAATGTCAGTTTGGCAAAAACAGAAAGTTGATAGTGCAAGTATATGAGGAAACCAGTTTTGGGCAGAAACTAAAGGCTGATTGCATGCACCAAAAACACTCCAATGGGTCCAAACTCCTGGACTTAAGAGTTTGGTGGAGAGGACTATTGGTAGGAAAAATCTCAAAGGTATTAGAGCAAAATGAAATGGGGTTGCAGTACAAATCACCAAACTGGACCAGAATGGAAATGAAGATGATTCACTCAAATTTTTCAAAGAACATCACTGGGTTTTTGCTTGAAGATGAATTGTATGCATCCACTGACATCTCCAAACACTTGGAAGAATTTTTAAAGAAATATTTAAATGGGTTGTAGTGCAAAATACCTACTGGACCAGATTTGAAAAATTGATGTGGAGCTCAAAATCTCCAATGACCAAAAGATGTTTTTGCATAAAAGTGATGGGGAAACCTCACATGACATCCCCAAATTTTGGTGGAAATTTTGAATGCATCTGTCAAAAGGTTGTAGTGCAAAACAGGCTCCAAATGTAAAAGAAATCATTTTAAAGGAATAAAGTTCTGAGAAAACAAATCTTGCAAATTTAAATCCACTGATAAATAATTGATTTTATAAAGAGGGCATACAAGTCCAATAATACTCTTTGAAGGTTTTTCCACTTGAAGTAAAAATTCACCATAACAAAGGGTAAATCTTGACAAATGGAAAAGTTTTATTTCCTGGCAACATTTTAATAAATAAAACAAGGCCAAATTTTTTTGGGTGTCACAACACTACCCCCCTTAAGAAAAATCTCGTCCTCGAGATTTGTTAAAAGCTGTTACGATGATGCGCGAATAAAAATATATGTCGTGAAAATATATATACGCAGCAATAACTCGGGGAAAGAAATCTCCTCAAAAACATGTTGCGAGAGAAAAGTAATTAAAACAAAACTAACGGCGGTAAAACTGCTCACACAACAGGAACTAAAGAAAATCGGATCCGTCGCACAAATTTTTTACGAATATGCTGCAACACATAAATACAAGTACTGGGACAATAAATACATCGGAGGCGTTTACAAGGAAAACGGCAAAAAGACAGGGTCCTGAGAAAACGCCTCTGGCACTGGGGCACACTCCTCTTCTATCGGGGGAAGCGGGTTGACCAGTCGATGAATGCGCCCTTCTTGGTCAGGCCTTAGTGGCCTGCCAATAGTGATCCGAGGATTTAAATCAGCGAGGCTCTGGAGATAGCCCATTACTCGCTGAGTTAACCGCTCCTGGGCAATAACGTACTGGGCAAGGTTGGCCAGTACTGGATCTCTCACAATACGTCCGCCGGGAAAAGAGGCAACTCCTCCGGGTGCTGCACGACTCGGAAAATAATAGTATCCTCGCTCGCTGGCATAGGGTACTGCGAATCGAAGACGAGTGAGCGCCTCGTATGCAGCAGCTTCTATGGCCATATGCGGAGTTGGCATGGATTTCCCCACGAAGGAGACTTCCGTTGGGTCTTGGTTTGGGTAGGCGGGAGGGATGTGCACCACTGCCCAATATTTCGAGGTGGAAGGTGTGATCCTCGATTTGAGCAATTCGTACTGGGGTGGACGGGTGGCACTCATAGTACTGCAGGTAAAGTCCCACAATAATTTGACAAAGCTACCCGGGGTTGCGTCTGGGGTTCTCAGATAAATACTGGGGGTCAACATGGCAAGGAATGGCTGTGAGTGCTGTGCACAAAGGTGAGGGGTGCTCGGCAAGGTCACGAAGTGGCCTTTATATAGCACCGGGGCTGGGTTATCTACCGGGGTGAAGGGTAACTGGCTGTCGATCCTGTACTCGGGTCAAAGCCACAGATATACACATCACATAAATGCGACGCATTACTGTGGGTGCCGACGGGGTTGGTCTTGGTAGCTGCGCCCGAAATTTAAAAATGCAACTGTACACCAACGTACACATGCATAGCTACTACTCCAAAGCTAGAAGCGTTCAAGCAGCCGCATGAAGTACAAGCGATACAAGACCACATCATTACAAAGCGTAGGAAAACTAAGGCTCGATACAACTCGAGCGACTTAGTCTACTACGTTAATGTCTAAGTGGGCTGGCCTTGCGGATGCCGATGCTTCTCCACGGTTCTCACCGTCGGAAATTTCTGGTTGAGGCTGAGGGGCTGCAGGGTCGGGGAAATGGTGATGACCATCGCGGGGGTTGTTGGCCACAATCCCGTTGGAATGGGTTCTCAAAAGGCGACGAAGCGCTTCTGGGGTCACCAAAGTGCTCTGGTTGAGGGCTGGCGCAGACCTCAAGGGGTCGATCGGGTGTCCGAACAGCACGACTGGGTTGTCGGCGTCGGGCTCCGCTTCTCTCCTCGCCGGGGCTCAGCGAACCAGTTCTCCACGAGCTGCGATCAGATCGAGAGTGACCTGGTCGAACAGTTGCTCTAGTGCGCTTACATAGCGCACCAGGTGCAATAGTGTTGGATCCGTCTCATGGTCTCCGTTGGCGACCTGGGGCGGCCTACCATACCCGTCACGACTGGGGTAGTAGTAGAACGAGCGACAGTTAACTCTGGGCGACAAGTGCCGGAGTTGAACTATAGCTTCTCGGGCTGCCAGTTGGATGGCTTGTGGCTCAAAGGAAGTTGTCCTTCCAGTGAACCTGTAGGGGCGTTCTGGCGACAGACCCCTACCGTAGATGTGCACAGTGGCCCGGTACTGACGGCTTTCACCGTACATGGGTCCCTGGTACACAACATATTCAGGAGGCTCTTCTAACGCATAGGCACGGCGGGTGAGGTTTGCGAGCACGGTCACAAAACCTCCAAGGTTGGTCGCTGTGGTCTCATTGTGAACAATGGGACCAGGCATCGTGGCTTGGTTTGGGGAAAGAGGCTGTGCTGTGATTGAGGCTAGCGTGCCCCCTTTTTATAGGGAAAGGGGACGGAGTCTTCCTCCGCACGCTTGCGATGGAGACGGGTTGGGCGTCGGTCACTGGCGCTTGATCGACGGGCTAGGATGATAGGTTGGGCACCGTCCGCCGAAAGGCGTCGGGTCACTGTGGAGCTATCTTACGCGGGAAGCTTGACCGGGGCTAGGTTAAGGTCTGGTGGTTCAGTTAACCTAGGTTTATTGACCTGGCTAAGATAGGATTAGCCAATGGTCAGCCTGGCTCTGATACCAAGTATGTCACGACCGGATTTTCGGGATATTAATTCTCCAGAAAATGGCCGTTGTGCTCACCAGCCCCAGGATTACTGTTAGCTGATGAGGCACCAACTTGATACAAGAAAATCCAAGCAAGTACAAAAATATGTAGTACAAGACCATTGAGGCTTAGGAGTACAACACTTGGTTTCTACTGGTTGAGGGCGGAAGCGGTTGGATACATCTGCGTCTATGGGACTCCATTTCCCACAAGAACAGCTGACCAGGATAACTCCTATCTTCGCGAGGCCGCAAATGTCAACACGTAGGTTCCGGGGTTGTCACCGCGATGCTTATCTCCACACACGGAATCTGGCCAAGACAATAGCCAGGGACAAGCCAGTGAGTACGTTTGAATGTACTCGCAAACATTAAGAACACGGGTATAATATATCAAACATGCTCCGGGTTATTTTGATGATCACACGTCTATCACGAAATATACGAAAGACCAAGATGCACACATATGGTTAAAAATATACCAAAATAAAATACTGGGTGCCAAACGAGTGTCTGAATGACTCCTCGAGCGGAAAATGCAGAATAGTAATACTGGTGCCAAACGAGGGTCTGAATGACTCCTCGAGCGGAAAATGCAGAATAGTAATACTGGTGCCAAACGAGGGTCTGAATGACTCCTCGAGAGGAAAACTGCAGGAATAATAATGCCGCAGTCGGGCGTCGGGCGACACCACATAAAGGGCTTATAAAAGATAAATGAACAACAAGCATGCCGCAGTCGGGCGTCTGAGCGACACCACAGAAAGGGCTTATAAGAAAATAATCACAGTGAATATCCAGGAGGTAGAACCATCCCAGGGATACTCAATAATATACGTAATATAAATGGTTAGTTCAAAATAATAAAGATCATAATCCATATGCCATAATCTTAAACAATATTTAGTTCAGTCGTTCTCCATCCGAAAACCGATAATTTAGTCAAGCCGTATCTCCATCCGAATACCGTTACTACGATCCAGTTAGCCGTGTCTCCATCCGAAAACCGTCACTGAGATCTAGCTAAATCGTTCTCCATCCGAATACCGTTGCTAGATTCAACTCAGACTGTGGTCCTTACTCAAGAACATGACTATCCAACAGGATATATCCTTTGCAGAGGGAGTACAATTTTCCACGAGTAACGGGTTTACTTAGTCCATCGGGACTAATTCCATCTACGGTCTTTTACTTGAAAACACGCCTGACCTGCACACACCAGCTTAACTCACCGGTGTCTGGAATCACCCACGACACCTGCCAAGCAAAACTCTAACTGGGGAGGCTACAACCTCGACGTAGCATGGGATCAAATTTCTATTCGCGCGCTCTAAGGGGGTGCCCCCCTCTCTGTCCCAACCGGAAACACCCATGCCCCCTGACCAAGTGGCATGCCTACCGGAGGCCTCCGGTATCTTCCACTATGGCCTCTCTGTACGGTGTGTGCTTTGGTAGGGGTTGACAACTTACTGAACCATACCCTGTCCCCTGCAGGGACAAGTGGTGGTACCAACAAATAAGGAAGCTATTGATCAAGACTCGGTCTACAACCGACTTAGGTGGTCCAAGCATCCTCCAACAATATTACCACTAGTAAAATAAAACACCACTCATCAAGCCTCACCATGCCATACCGGACATACTCGTCTCGACGAGGGACTAGGGACAAGCTCGTGTCTACCCAAGACCACGACTTTCCCGGCTTCCTACCGGTATGCATGAGGAGCTCACGAGGATGATCACATCACTAGTGAATCCATTGCTGTCCACAAAACCACTCCAAAGTGTACTCATGTACGAGACTTTATCGTTACATAAAGATAACGCATACTCCAAGTCAAATGGTGTTGTAATCGTATCAAAACACCACAACAACATATTATGACAGGGTCCAGAAATGCTTGCCTTCGAGGGTATGCAAAGGATGCACTATTTTGAAAGCTCCCCCTTTTCTCCAAAATCCTATTTTGCAAAATATCCAAAAACAAATATTTCAAACACAGTACCAAAAGTTGTCTCAAATATTTCTGAAATAAATCTTAAAATAAACTAGATGAAATTTGAGAGAGGTAGGAAAAAGAATCAACTCATTTGGAGTTTTATTTTAAAAGTTATAGCCAGTCAAACATCAGTCAAAGTTCTGTTTTAATAAAATCAGAAAAAGGAAAACGCTGCGGGGGAGAATACGTTTTCAAAACAGAGGTGACGTACTCCGGAGCTTTGCGCTTTCACTTAAACAGAGAGAGAACGGGCGCGCGGGTCGCTGACAGTGGGTCCAGGGGGCCCACTGGTCAGGTTTGACCGTCTTCCCTCGCCTTCCCTTCTCTCTGTCCGAACGGCGCGGGGCTCCGGCGATCGCCGGCGATGAACGGCGGCCCCTCGAGGGCATCTGAGGGCAGGGATGGGTTGGCCATACCAAGGCGGTCCTCTCGGTGGGCGTTAGGCAGGCGGGGACAGAGGAGGTCACCGGCGGCGAGCTCCGCGGCGGAGGAGGCTACGGTGGTGAAGTGACATTTGGGTTCCGGCGATCCTTGGCCGAAGCTGAGGCGCTAGGCAGCTCCGCACGACTACGGGGGAGTTCTTGGTGGCGTTGGATTGGCGGGGGAAACTCCGGTTGTGACGAACGGCACTGGATTGTGGCGGCGACCGAGCTGGCCGGAGATGAGGAAGGAAGGACTTTCCCGTCGATTGCTGGCTGTTGGAGGGCTATGGGGGTGGCCTGGGGTTGCTTGAGTGATCGGTTGAGCTCGGGGTCCCTTTAAATAGGCGCTCGAGGCTTGCTCCCGCGGTGGCCGAGGATAAGATCGCCGGCGACCACTTTTCTGTAGTTGCACGGCATCGTGGCGGCGACGAAAGCGTGCCGACGAGCGGGAGGATAAGCACGGCCTGTGCTCGGGGGCAGCTGGCGTGCGCTGGCGGTTTGGGCGGCGCCGTCCGCGGCAGAATCCGCGGCCGACGCCGGCGTGCTGCCAAGGGGGCTCTGCGGTGGCGCTGTAGGGTGCCAGGGAGAGCTTGGAGGGTACTGGTGAGAGGGCGAGCGCATGGCGTGGTTCGGCAGGCGAGCAGGGGCCAGAGACGGGACGCGACAAGGGCGGCAGTGCGGCGTGTCGGCTCAGTGCGCGCGCGTGCAACACGTGCGCTCTGGGCGCGCCCAGAGCACGCACGGCACCTGCTCGACGAAATGCCAGTGCGGTCTAGAGCGCGAGGGTGGGGCTAGCACTGCACAGGATGGAGGTAGGGGTAGCAAGGCGCTCAGTGGACAAGGTGGAAAGGTCAGGGGTTCAAGTCCACAATGCAAACCAGAGGACATGCCAAAAATGTTCCTGCACACAGGGTGTTCGACAGAATGCCATGGTCATCTAGGAAACTCTTGGGGTGGCCAAACTCTCCAGATCCTAGTCTCTTTAGGAGCTCAAGAAGGTGGTAATGTCAGTTTGGCAAAAACAGAAAGTTGATAGTGCAAGTATATGAGGAAACCAGTTTTGGGCAGAAACTAAAGGCTGATTGCATGCACCAAAAACACTCCAATGGGTCCAAACTCCTGGACTTAAGAGTTTGGTAGAGAGGACTATTGGTAGGAAAAAGCTCAAAGGTATTAGAGCAAAATGAAATGGGGTTGCAGTACAAATCACCAAACTGGACCAGAATGGAAATGAAGATGATTCACTCAAATTTTTCAAAGAACATCACTGGGTTTTTGCTTGAAGATGAATTGTATGCATCCACTGACATCTCCAAACACTTGGAAGAATTTTTAAAGAAATATTTAAATGGGTTGTAGTGCAAAATACCCACTGGACCAGATTTGAAAAATTGATGTGGAGCTCAAAATCTCCAATGACCAAAAGATGTTTTTGCATAAAAGTGATGGGGAAACCTCACATGACATCCCCAAATTTTGGTGGAAATTTTGAATGCATCTGTCAAAAGGTTGTAGTGCAAAACAGGCTCCAAATGTAAAAGAAATCATTTTAAAGGAATAAAGTTCTGAGAAAACAAATCTTGCAAATTTAAATCCACTGATATATAATTGATTTTATAAAGAGGGCATACAAGTCCAATAATACTCTTTGAAGGTTTTTCCACTTGAAGTAAAAAATCACCATAACAAAGGGTAAATCTTGACAAATGGAAAAGTTTTATTTCCTGGCAACATTTTAATAAATAAAACAAGGCCAAATTTTTTTCGGTGTCACAGTTGTATTCCAACGAGTACTACTAGTGGTCGGGAGAGTGTATACCTCGTTTTGTGGGTTCGATCCTGGCCAAACGCACGACGGCCTTTTTTTAAATAGTAACTTCGCTGCGAGCCAATATTGTACACGGGTAGTTTGAGTTTTGAAGTCGAACGGACGTGTCTCAACACACTCTGGGTGCACTGGATAGCCCAGCCACGTGAACGGGTTTTCCTTCCCATCATCTCGTGGGTCACGTGCTCGCCCTAGCCGCACCTCGCTTGCAGCTTCCTCATCATCTAGTAGCATATTTAAACTAGCGCCTCTCAATTAAGACCGAGGAGCCAGAAAAGCCTGGCGCGGCATTGGGAACTGTGCAATATGGCTCTGTACGTAGTAAAGTGCTAGTACTCTACTACTCTGTAGTTTGTGGCGTTGCACGCATGAACTTCACTCCATTACCAGCTCTATAAAAGAAATTCCTCTTGACGTGATTTTTTTGTTTTGAAACGGAGGCAAAAGCTTTGCCTCATCTCATTCATAAAGAAGGAACTACTAACAAAGTTCGATGAGATCCATTACACCTCCACAAATGGAAGCGAAAGGCCTAGTCTCGCTGTATCAAATAACTCAAATGTTCTGTCCCTGCAGTAACCGTCGCTAATAAACAGGCTGCTAGTGTGTGCGTGAGAGGAGCAGCTAAGTAGGCCAGCTACGCGCTTGCATAGAGCACCGAGAGTACCCACTACGCAGGTGTACTTTTCCTGCATTGATAGTACAGCGATGGTTCTAGAGAATAGTACTACCCTTCACTTCCAACTGTAGCTCCTTGGCCCTGAGATTCAAGAGTTCAAAACTGGTGCACTATACTAGAAGTACAGTACTACATCAACTACTAGTTGATAAAGTAGTACTAGTACTACTACAGTATGAGTACGTAGTAAATAATAGCCTCACCCCTTCGCTAAGGAACGATCGAAGAGGTATAGTTGGAAGGGACGAGGCCCTGCTGTCGGTGTCAAAACCGGCGGATCTCGGGTAGGGGGTCCCGAACTGTGCGTCTAAGGCGGATGGTAACAGGAGGCGGGGGACAGAATGTTTACCCAGGTTCGGGCCCTCTCGATGGAGGTAATACCCTACTTCCTGCTTGATTTATCTTGATGATATGAGTATTACAAGAGTTGATCTACCACGAGATCGTAGAGGCTAAACCCTAGAAGCTAGCCTATGATTATGATTGTTGTTGTCCTACGGACTAAACCCTCCGGTTTATATAGACACCGGAGGGGGCTAGGGTTACACAGAGTCGGTTACAAGGGAGGAGATCTACATATCCGAATTGCCAAGCTTGCCTTCCACGCCAAGGAGAGTCCCACCCGGACACGGGACGAAGTCTTCAATCTTGTATCTTCATAGTCCAACAGTCCGGCCAAAGTATATAGTCCGGCAGTGCGAGGACCCCCTAATCCAGGACTCCCTCAGTAGCCCCTGAACCAGGCTTCAATGACGATGAGTCCGGCACGCAGATTGTCTTCGGCATTGCAAGGCAGGTTCTTCCTCCGAATACTCCATAGAAGATTTTGAACACACGGATCGTGTCCGGCTCTGCAAAACAAATTCCACATACCACTGTAGAGAGTATAATATTTCCACAAATCTAATCTGCTAACAACGTGACATCGCGCCGTGGTCAGGTCATTATTCAAACCACTTTTCTCAACCAGCTACTGCACATATTGCGAGGCGGTTTTCTTGGCATGTCTTGTCGAAGCAGAGATCGTGTCCCCTTATCACGGGATTCTCATCAATACGGGTGTGGGTAACCCAACCGCGCCATTAATCACGGTACTTGGGGAATAAGCGAGTTTACCAGGCAGGTGAGGAGACGCACAGTTTCCTCCGCCCTTATAAAGGGACAAGGACTTCTCTTTTTCACCCACGCCTTCTTCTTCCCTGCCCATCCATTCTTGCGCACTCGAGCTCCAGCGCCCAAGTTCGCATTTTCTCCGCAAAACCACTCCAAACATGTCGGGAGTGGGAGGCAAGTGGATGGTCTCCTCCATTACGGAGGGGGATATTACGAAGCTCTGGGAAGCCGGATACCTAGCCGCAAATATCGCGCACCGGCTCCCAGACGCGGGGCAGATCGTCCCTACTCCAGAACCTCATGAGAGGGTCCTATTCCTTACCCACTTCGTCCGTGGACTGGGATTTCCCCTCCACCCATTTGTCTGCGGGCTCATATTTTACTATGGGCTAGATTTCCATGATCTGGCCCCAATTTCATCCTCAACATCTCGGCGTTTATCGTCGTGTGCGAGGCCTTCCTTCGCATCAAGCCCCACTTCGGCCTATGGCTGAAGACCTTCAATGTGAAACCAAAGGTGGTGGTCGGACAGCAGGCGGAGTGCGAAGGCGCCATGGTGGGCAGAATGCCCAACGTCACCTGGCTCGAAGGCTCCTATGTGGAGACCGTGAAGGGGTGGCAATCGGGGTGGTTCTACATCACCGAGCCGCGCGACACCAACTGGGTGGCGGCCCCCGAATTTCGATCCGGCATCCCCATGCGGCTCACCTCCTGGAAAGAGAAGGGCCTGTCCTGGGGTTCGTCGGTGGAGCTGACCGGACTACAAAAATGTGTCAAGAATATGATAAGCAAGAAAATCAAGCTTGTCAACGTGGTCCAGGTCGTGCTCTTCCGCCGAATCCTCCCGTGTCAACGGGAATTCAATATGTGGGAGTTTGACCTGGCCGAGCACCAGATGCTACGAGAGCTTTTTGACACGACGCACAAGGACGTCTGGAAGGTGCTATTCAAGGGCGCCGAGGTACCTCCTCCCCTTACCGAGGATCGCGGACTCAGCACAAAGCGTCCTGCCAATCCGGTATGTCTTTTATATCTCATAAGATGTTTCTTTCTCCCGTATAATCATGCGTGCGATCAAAGCCTCCACGCCATTTAACAGGACTGGGTAGCGACAGCGGAGCAGATCGATTGTCCAGCCCCCCTGCCCGAAGATCCAGCAGATGCTCTCCTAACGGAGATGCTGGTTCCAGCGCCTTATGAGGCGCCGGAGAAGAAGGCCAAGAAGAAGGCCACGGGGACCAGGAAAGGTCTCCGGCGCAAGGTTATATCGGACTCATCGTCCGAAAACACCGAGGCGCACTCCTCCCACGAAGACGAGGAGGAGGAAGAGGAAAGTTCTCCCCCCCCTCCCCAGCCGGGGGGAATAGGAAAAGGAAGGCCGCCCCATCAGGGGAGGCCGAAGGGTCCAAGAAGGGAAGGACCCTCCTTCCGGACTGTTCCACGACGGCCGCTTTCAGCGACGAGGAGTGGTTACCCAGGGACAAGCCCCTGGCGAAGTCGTGAGTATCCGGATACCATAATAGTTCTTGGTATGTTTTATTTTATTGCTTCTTATCACGCCGAACATGATTATGCAGTCCATCCCGAGCCCATATCGACGTATCTTCTTCGGATGATTCTTTGGGCCCGTCGGATATGAACATCAATTCACTCCCGACCGCCTCCTCCTCCCGCCCTACGAACGACGCCGAGGTGTTGTCTCAAAGGGCACTGAACCAAGGGGAGACAGTTCCGGAGGCGCCCCAAGGCGACATTCCAGGCGCTGGGCGCACGAGGGGCAAGACTCCCCTGGGCCCTAACGTCGGGGGCAGCAAGTCTAGCTCCCAGCCGAATACTGCGCCGGAACCTCCAGTGGTTTCGGATTTTGTCAGGCAACCTCTCGCTAAGGGGGGCAAGCCGCCTGTGCCGATGTCCTCTGTCCATCCAGAGGCATCGGACAACTTTCTGGAAGCGCTTCGCGGCGCTTCCATCGACGAAGACCATCGCACTGTTATGAGTGCGGTGGTCAAGAAGGTTCAGTCCGCCAAGAGCGGACTGACTGAAGCCTGTGCCAGCCTCCTAACAGGCTTTGAGGTAAGTAATCAAATTATAAGAAAATGTTACAGTATAGACAGTAGCCCCTGATGCTCTGTTTGGCGTTCGTGAAGAAAATCCAAATAGAGGATCAAATAATACGCAGGAGTCTAATCAGAATGTGTCTATGTGAATAAGGAGGCTTCACTGCTGGCCGCTGCCGCTCGTACTGCGGAGGTTGCCGCACTGAAGCGGGACCTTGAGCGGTCCAAGGAAGAGCTCAGCCTTACCAAGAGGCAGGTCGAAGAGAACAAAGGTAAGTGATACCCCGTATGTATATTGATAAAGAAAAATGTGGTTTTTGAATAATAGGATCATCATGAATTTTGCTAGGGGCCACGACCGAAGTGGCGGCCCTGAAGAAGGCATTGTCCGAGGCTGAAGACAAAGCGGCCAAGGAGCGCATCGAGCGTCGGCGAGGTGCAGCAAGAGCTCCAGGCTCTCGTTAAGAAATACGAGTCCTTGGAGCGTGACTCTAAGACGCAAGGGTCCGAGCTTGCGAAGGCCCTCGAAAATGCACAACATGCCAAGGCCGAAGCCCAAAAGGCCCTCCAGGAGATTCGGGCGGTTAAGAAGATAGCGGCGGGTAAGGCATTCATTATGCAAAGCAAGCATGTGAAGGAAACTTTCCTTTTACTTACCCGAGTTCGGAGCTCTCCAGGAGCGTTCGCAGATCTACCCCGCAGTGTGTCGGATGCCGCGGAGTTCTACCGGGCCGAGGAGGGGAGCTTGACGGAGAAGTTGTTCTGGTCTTTGTATACTGGGACCGAACATCCGATGCCCTTGAGCGACCAGTTGAAGCAACTGGTCGAGCTTCACAAGGCGGCCGAGCAGGCCATGAAGCGTCTTATAGGCCGGATGTGGCCTGGCGAGCCCCTGCCTGGTAGCTACTTCGGTCTGGTAAGGCGGCTTGTGAATGCCTGCCCACGGTTTGAAGTCATAAAGTGGTCAGTCTGCATTGAGGGTGCGCGCAGGGCCTTTGCCCGGGCGAAAGTGCACTGGGCGAAGATGGACGCCGAAAAGCTGGTGAAGGAAGGGCCGCCGGAGGGCAAGGAGCATCGCCACCCCGAAAAGTATTATGACAGTGTCCTGAAGGGTGCTCGCCTTGTGGCGGAGGAATGTGCTAAGGATGTAATATTTGAGTGAATGTACTCATGTGATCCTGTAATATGAAACGAGTTCATCTGCGCTATGCAACGCTTGTTAATTTAAAATATTACCTTCTGTGCGGCCGTTTATAAAATCTGAGAGTTGGCCAGTCGTCGGCTTCTTCCCCCATGTAACTAGTACTGAGGTGTTTGGGATAAACCTGAGCACTCTTTATCCCAATTTTGGGTCCTTCGAAGGAGGTGTTCAGCACAACAAACCAGGCAATCAGACTATAAAGCTTTATCACTCTCACTTAGCCATAGAAGTCTACAATTTTAAATTTTGGCGAAGCCCCTAGTATTCGGAAGGCCGAATTTGGGGCGCTATATACGCCTAAGTCGGACAAGGCCGACTCCTCGCCCGAAGCGGAAGAAGTCTTTAAGGACTTGAGACCTCTCGAACAGCGACCAGCTCTCGCCTCATCATGACAGTTAGTTTTCGGCTTTCTCTATTGAGGTGCTCGTCCAGAAGAACCGGGACACAATCGCAGTAGTTCTCCTAGTGCCACCTTAGCCGATATAGTGGAACGTAAGGTACCAAAACATGGGAGCCGGCCAAACCCAACTATTGACCCAAGACATGATTCGGAGCTGATGCATATAATGTTATAAGTTCGGGGTGCCGCACTGTCGAAAGTGTTCGGACTTTTCACGTGGTGTTATGGGGTACACTGAAGCCCCTGGCGCACTGGTCGTACCAGAATGTACAGGTGCAATTTGTCGTAAATAAGCAGACAAGAAGAAAAAAAAGGAAATGCAATAATAGGCTAACGCTATGCATTGTTATTTAAATAATACGTCAAAGCGTACGGATACAAGTAGTGCAATAAGTAAAAAATAGGACTATTTGACATGTCCTATCCAAGGGCAAGCTGCGTATGGGTATGTAAAACAGGTATATCGATCGTTATCAGAGACCACCTGGGGATTCCCTTGTACGTCAGAGCATCTTGCTTCCTTGATATTTCCTTCCCGTAATGGGTCCAATGATCAGGCTGTCGTAAAGAGCTTCCAGAGAGTGGGGTCCTGAAAGAGAGAAAATGATAAAGATGTATGGGCCCTGAGGCGGTTGAGCCGCATTGTGGGCCGTGCCTCCGCTTGTGCCCATGGTATCTTGAGTGCGTAATTATGTACGTGCGGCACAAATTTCTTCGCTTGACTGGGACTAGGACGGAGGCCGAATTGCTAGGCGAGCTCTGAACGTGCCTGGCGATCCTGTTGCAGGGTACTCCGGATTCGCTGGAAGGTGTCCGGTGGCTTCTTCGCCGAATTGGCGGTTGTCCTCAGAACGCTGCTTTGTACTTCCGCTGCGAGGGCCTCAGTGTGCTCCTCTGTGCGGAGCGAGCGTTCTGTGTTTCCATTAACTGTTATAACCCCGCGAGGTCCTGGCATTTTGAGCTTGAGGTATGCATAATGCGGTACCGCATTGAATCTAGCAAATGCGGTTCGTCCGAGTAGTGCGTGATAGCCACTATGGAAGGGGACGATATCAAAGATTAATTCCTCGCTTCGGAAGTTGTCCGGAGATCCGAAGACCACTTCCAGTGTGATTGAGCCCGTGCAACAGGCCTCTACACCTAGTATGACACCTTTGAAGGTGGTTTTTGTGGGTTTGATCCTCGAGGGGTCTATACCCATTTTGCGCACTGTATCCTGATAGAGCAGGTTCAGGCTACTGCCACCGTCCATAAGGACTCGAGTGAGGTGAAATCCGTGAATGATTGGATCAAGGACCAATGCGGCAGAACTGCCATGACGGATACTAGTGGGATGGTCCCTGCGATCGAAAGTGATCGGACAAGAGGACCATGGGTTGAACTTTGGGGCAACTGGCTCCATCGCATAGACGTCCCTTAGTGCACGCTTCCGTTCCCGCTTGGGGATATGGGTTGCGTATATCATGTTCACCATTTTCACTTGTGGAGGAAATTTCTTCTGTCCTCCTGTGTTCAGCGTCCGGGGCTCCTCCTCGTCGTCGCTATGCAGCCCCTTTTCCTTGTTTTCGGCATTCAACTTCCCGGCCTGCTTGAACACCCAGCATTCTCTGTTGGTGTGATTGGCTGGCTTATCGGGGGTGCCATGAATTTGACACGAGCGATCGAGTATGCGGTCCAAACCGAACGGGCCTGGATTGCTTCTTTTGAACGGCTTTTTCCGCTGACCGAATTTAGAGCCACTGAATCCGGCATTGACTGCCGTGTCTTCGGCGTTATCGCTGTTGTTGCGGTGCTTGTGTCTGTTGCGACGTGGTCTGCCGTTGCTATCTTTGGCATCTGAATTGCCAGTATTTCTTGATGTGTTATTGTTGCGAGCCAGCCAGCTGTCTTCGCCCACGCAAAAGCGGGTCATGAGTGTCGTGAGGGCTGCCATGGACTTTGGCTTCTCTTGGCCGAGGTGTCGGGCGAGCCACTCATCACGGATGTTATGCTTAAATGCCGCTAAGGCCTCGGCATCCGGACAGTCGACAATTTGGTTCTTTTTAGTTAGGAACCGGGTCCAGAAGTTCTAGGCCGATTCCCCTGGCTGTTGGGTTATGTGACTCAAGTCATCGGCATCCGGTGGTCGCACATAAGTGCCTTGGAAGTTGTCAAGGAATGCTTCTTCCAAATTCTCCCAACCGCCAATGGAGTTTGCTGGCAAGCTGTTCAGCCAATGCCGAGCCGGTCCTTTGAGTTTTAGTGGGAGGTACTTGATGGCATGTAGATCGTCACCGTGGGCCATGTGGATGTGGAGGAGGAAATCTTCAATCCATACCGCGGGGTCTGTTGTACCATCATATGATTCAATGTTCACGGTTTAAATCCTTCTGGGAATTCGTGATCCATCACTTCATCAGTGAAGCATAGGGGGTGTGCGGCGCCTCTATGTCGGGCTATGTCACGGCGCAGTTCATACGAGTCTCGCCTGCTGTGTTTGGCCCGGCTGGATTTGCTTTTAGTATATCCGGCGTGATGATCGTCGTCACGCGTTGGGGCGTGCCCCCGTGATCCGTAGATCGATCTTGTATGTCCTGCTTTGTTTTCCAATACGTCTCGCAGGTCCTGCGTGTTGCCCCGGCCCTTGGTGTTTTTGTTTGAATGGCGACGGGGTGCGGGCTGGACTTCGGGCTGATATGCCGCTCTATCTTGGCCATGAGGTGGCCGGTCAGCCGCATCATACGCTGGCAGTGTAGGTTTTAATGCTTCCTTCTCGAGTTGGGGTAGCAACCTGCGCTTTGGGTAACTCTTGCTTGGGCGCTCGAGTTCGTATTCCTCGGCCGCCAGGACTTCAGTCCATCTATCCGCTAGCAGATCTTGGTCAGCTCGAAGCTGTTGTTGCTTTTTCTTCAGGCTTTTTGCTGTGGCTGTAAGCCGGCGCTTGAAGCGCTCCTGATCGACGGGGTCCTCAGGCATGATAAATTCTTCGTCGCCGAGGCTCATCTCGTCTTCGGAGAGAGGCATGTAATTGTCATCCTCTGATTCTCCGTCTGCTGCCTGTTCCTGAGGGCTAGCTTGCCCATCCTCCCGCTCGAGGCCTGGCTGGAGGGGATTGTCTTCGTCTTCGGCACTATCCGGAGCATTATTGTCTCTTGTGCCGGTATCGCTGCTTTTGCTATGGCGGGGCTTAGAGCGGCGCCGATGACGCCGATGCTTAGATTGCTTCTCAGGGGGATTATCCTCCGTTGCCTTATTGCCATCGCTTTCCTTGGGGGTGTCCACCATGTATATATCGTATGATGAGGTGGCAGTCCACCGCCCTGTGGGCGGTGGTTCCTGTTCGTCTCCTGCATCGTCGTCCATAACGTCGATGTCTTCGGAGCTGAAACCGAGCATGTCGGTTAAGTCGTCGACAGTGGCTACCAAGTGGGTGGTGGGTGGGGAACGAATTTCTTCGTCGTCCGCTTCCCACTCAAGCCGGACATAGTTCGGAAAAGGGTCTCAAGACAAGGAGAGAGACCTTAATGAATTTAGCACGTCGCCCAGTGGCGAGTGCTGAAAGATATCCGCGGAGGAAAACTCCATGATCGGTGCCATATCAGATTCGATAGGCATGGACACAGGCGGTTCGGAGCCCGTGGCCGGGGACGAATCCAAGTGTCCGGCAACACGGGTCTCATAGGGGGTGAAGTCAGTATTCGGCTCTATCGCCGCCGAGTGTGCGGCCTCCCTGGCGGGGTCCATCCACCCGTCCTCGGACGGCGCAATCTGCTCCGGATTGAGAGCCGGAGTAGCTACAGGTGGGATCTCCCGAACACCGTCCGATGATAGAGCTAAGTCGTGCTCATCGTGACTGTGCGGCGCACCTGACATGGGTTCAAATCCGTTGAAGATCAAGTCTTCGCGGATGTCGGCAGTATAGTTCAAGCTTCCAAACCTGACCTGATGGCCAGGGGCGTAGCTCACGATCTGCTCCAGATGGCCAAGCGAGTTGGCCCACAGTACGAAGCCGTCGAATACGAAGAGCTGTCCGGGGAGGAAAACCTCACCCTGGATAGCATCGTTGCCAATGGTCGAAGGAGCCATCAAGCCTTTATCGTGACGGCACAGTGGAACTCTCAAAGAAAGCACCAATGTCGGTGTCAAAACCGGCGGATCTCGGGTAGGGGGTCCCGAACTGTGCGTCTAAGGCGGATGGTAACAGGAGGCGGGGGACACAATGTTTACCCAGGTTCGGGCCCTCTCGATGGAGGTAATATCCTACTTCCTCCTTGATTGATCTTGATGATATGAGTATTAGAAGAGTTGATCTACCACGAGATCATAGAGGCTAAACCCTAGAAGCTAGCCTATGATTATGATTGTTGTTGTCCTACGGACTAAACCCTCCGGTTTATATAGACACCGGAGGGGGCTAGGGTTACACAGAGTCAGTTACAAGGGAGGAGATCTACAGATCCGAATTGACAAGCTTGCCTTCCACACCAAGGAGAGTCCCACCCGGACACGAAACGAAGTCTTCAATCTTGTATCTTCATAGTCCAATAGTCCGGCCAAAGTATATAGTCCGGCAGTCTGAGGACCCCCTAATCCAGGACTCCCTCACCTGCGGTTATCTCCTCCTCGCCAGTTCCCCTCCCCCCGAAGAAAAGGCAGTTCGTTGCTGCTCCCATGGATTCGCCAGGTGGTTCTCCTCCTCGTCGGGGCTGGGAGACCTTGGACGACGATCCTCTGGAAGAAATCGCACGCTGCTCCGACGTCCTCACCTCCACAAGACTCGGTGCTTCGTGCACCAACTTTTTCAAGACGGTGCTTAAACAGGCTTGGGAAAAGTCCATGCTTGTTGGTCTTCCATGCGTCCTCGAGGAGAAGGTTCTTCTATGGGACAATCCTTCGAACAGTCCACCGTTCCCTGGTCATGGTTGCACGTTGACTCCGCTAGAGTTGCTGACGTTGAGAGGTAGTCGGATTTTGTCCGATGAGCAGGTCTGTCATGGAGTTTGATCATGTAGTACTTAGTTATTCCATTTTCATCCCGTAATTTCTTCGCTACCCACCGTCTTATATATAGGTCTGGGTCGGTGCCAACGAAGATTGGCTTGCATACCTCTGGCCGGATACAACCATCATTTTGCACAACATCCACAGCAGTGCGGCCGTTCCCATAGACCCCTTCTCCACCATTGGGATCGGCCTTCCAGACTGGCTGGGCTTGAATATGTATGATGATGCCAACATGAGATTGAAGAAGATAGCAATTGCGGACCCGCCGACAAAGCGACGCGCCTACGACGATTACTGTCTCATCGCGGTGTTCGACATAAGGATTGCCATCAATACAAGAGGCAGTAACGGCAGACAGGGCAGAGGCTGGCGCATGTTGGCCGCGGCAGATTTGTACCCCTACACGTTCGAAGATGCCGTGTTCCATCTAGGCCACATCTTCGCGGTGAAAAGCCAGGGGACTTGTTTCATCTGGTTGCCATCCTACGGTACGGGAGATTACAAATGGGATGCACAAACCATCATTTGCATCCCTAACGGTACTCCATTATTTTGCAGGGACCAGTCATCCCCCGATCAAAATAAGATCGCCGATCCTGGATGTGCATTTGCATCCGCGATTTGGTCTAACCTGGAACCTTGTAGCCGACTTTGGCATATTGGGATCAATTATCTTAGCAGTCGTTACCCATGGTACCACTAATGTGCAACATGGTCACACAATCTACCACGATCGGACCGTCACCATCTACCCAGGTATTCCATTTAGTATTATATTTTTAACCCTCTCGCCTTCTCTTTCGTTGTTGTACTACTTACTAGTACCAGTAGGAGTACTTTTTACCTTGGAAGACGCGTATAGCTAGCTAGGCCCTTGAAGACTTGAACCCACTAGCTGCCACCATTTTTTTCCATGTCTTACTATATCCTCCATGTAGCCAAGAGTGGCTATATATAATAAGCCGGTTATTTTCCTTCCTCTATACCGTAGTAGTACTATTTGTTGCACAGTATTACTGACCGCCATATTTGAGCACAACATTATTATGCATGGACTTTGACTGTGTACGTCACCATGTGTCCAGATCTGAGATGCCGCGTGTACCAGATGAACGGCGCCGAGTTCGACCACCGTGATGCTATGTGGGTGCCGAGGAACACTCTTGGAGAGTACTCTCTTTTCATTGGGCACAGCTACCCCATTGTGAAGCAGATGCCACCTTCTGTGCATGACACTGAAGGCCTGCCGTTCATGAAGCATGGTTGTGTCTTTAGTGTGCACCGTCGGATGAACGACATGCTGGGACACGCTATCCCTGATTTATGCCGCTTCAGCTTGGATGAGTCTCCATCGTATGGAACCGGACTAGTAAGTTGTGGCAATGATTCCCGTTGCCCACCGCTATGGATCGTGCCATCCATGAAGAACACCTGGGACTGGAACCTGGAGGAGGACATGTAGCCCATCTATAACGTGTAAGTGGGGTATGGTAAATTGTGAACGGTAGCGCTGTGAATATATGTAGACTAGTCATGCACAAATTTATCACATGAATTGGAGATGAACTTGTGTGGCATACTGGCATTTTTCCTTTAGAATTTATTACTAGTAAATATGTTATGTGTACGTGCAACTTGTGTGGTTGTTGCACGGGATCCAACACGCTCATTGAGAAAAAAAGGTGGCACAGCTTTGGATATAGGTGACGTGGTGGCATCATACAGTAGCATCGTTCGCTATAGTTGTAATACTCCTACTAGGATGACAACTCCTATAAAACCTTGCGCTTGGCTCATTGCCTCTTCGGGAGGTTCAACAGTTCGTACTCGTGTGAACCTTGCACTTGGCTCTTCGCCTCTTCGGAAGGTCCAACAATGATGATACTACAGTACAATATGCTTCTGGCAATCTGACACCGATTGAACTGCTGAACGTCCACCACGAGGGCGAGGGCGAGCGAGAGGGGGAGGGAGAGGGAGAGGGCACTGTAGTCAAAACCCTCTCCTCGTCCTGCGAGCCACCGCGCGCGTGGGCGAGGGAGAGGCGTAGTAAGCAAGCTTCTCCTCGTTCGGCGAGTTGACGGGACACATCAAAGCAGTACAAGTACTAGTCCTTTCTGGTTAAATATGGCTTAATTTGAAATGAGAAAAATACACTGGCGGTCAACGTATGTAACAATACGCTCTTTACGGTCACTATATATAGTTTTGCGGTGATTATACGATCACTAGCTCATCGTAGAGCACCGTATTGAACCCTACTGACCAGCCACATAGTCGACATGGCACTTTGTTGACTGGTTAAATTGTCACCTGGTTTCTGGGTCCCACCTGTCAGTTGGCAGAGCAAAGAAATCAGCTGAACAAAACTTTATGCAGGCGAGTCCAATCCTTGCGCGCGAACCACCCTGGGTGTGTATGTGAGTGCATGCACGTGTACTCCCTCGGTCTTCCAACAAAGAGTGTACAGTACATCGGCTAAAAAACAAAGAGTGTACATCTACACTTCCAATGCATTTAGCCTTTAATCTAAAATCGATATTGATTGGCTAATGCACCAACTTGTGCTCTAGCTATAGGCTACATGTCTATCCTTAATTACAGCATGCAACAACCTTCATTTAATCTTCTTCTCTCAATGGTCGCATGCACACATAAATCTGCTACTTTTGGGCGTTAATTATGCCCTGGTCAATGTGTAAATCTCTAAATGTACAGTCTTTCATGGATGTAGGGAGTAGGTTGAGCACTTGAGCGTGAGCGTGTGTGTTGCGTCGCGTACTGTGTGCCACATGGGTGTGTGAGTGTTGCGTGCGTCCATGTGTACGTGTGAGTGTTGCATGTTGCATGCATGCATGCATGAGGCTTTTACTCCTTCCCATTGACATGTTCATATTTCAAGCTTCCTCTATTCCCTCCATATTGTGATACTCCCTCTGTTCCCAATATGGAGTAAAAGCATCCCTCTGTTCCCACGGAGTATCTGCCTCTCTAGAGATTTCAACAAGTGACTACGTACGGAGCAAAGTGAGTGAATCTACACCCTAAAATATGTCTACATACATCCGTATGTTGTATTCCATTTGAATGTCTAAAAAGACAATATTTAGGAACGGATGGAGTAGCAAATAAACATTAAGTTCTCTTGTTTTTCCCTCCTTGGTCACGGTGCACAACCAAAGATGACTCACCTGGATGGAGGGAGTAGATGGTCAAAGTTTGACACAAAATAAATGCATTGGTAAACATAATTTTTTGAGGAAAACGAGTGCATTAATTATTCCACCACTCATCATCTACCTTGGTTGATGATATTTTTGAATTGAGCCCTATAAACCGGAAAGGAGGTAGTACTAGTACTCCTACATTATTGGCGCCAGGTGCCTTGGCCAATGTTTCATCTTGTTGGACATGATGCATCGGTGGTTTTTTTTTTGACCCGAATGCATCGGTGCTTACATGGGGTGCTAAGCGCATTAAAAACTTTAGCAACTAAAGATCCCAATGCTTACATGTACATGTGCTTAACTTGTTGGTGCTAAGCATCCTTTATTTAATGATTTTGTAACTAAAGTTCTTCATGCATTGGTGGGATTCTTCCATTTAAGTCTTTTGTCTAGGTTCTCGCGCTTAGTACTAGGGTCACCACACTTATCTCTCCTCTTAATTACCTTGCCACGTCAGACTTTTTGCCTACATGGCAGCCTTAGCACCTGTGCAAGGCGGAGCATTGGGAGGGGCCCGAGCGTACAGGCATAGGGATACTGTAGATAGGAAGTCTTCACGATCCATTATTCCCCATCTCGGTCAGAGAGAACTATTCAACTAGTCTTCACAGTGAAGTGACAATACACGCTACAGCAGATGGGACACTTGATTAATAAGCTGAACCAGCGTGTTGGTGTTACTAAATCAGCCTTACTCAGTACTACCATCATGCTTGCCAGTGGACCACGCTTCCGCAAATACGACTACGTACCTCTCTCCTCCATTAACTGACATATGGGCCCTCTTGAGGTAGACCCACATGTCATCGGCGTAACTATTTACACTCCGAAGGACGGTATATCCTGGTAGTAGTACTAGTAGAATAGAGATTTAATGCACTTTCTTCCCCGTCTTCCACTCTTCTTCTTCCTCTCTTCTTCTTCCTCCTCTCTTCCCCATCGTCGGCCGCACACCATTTCCCCCCGCTCACTGCTCGCCGCCCGCGCCATCTTCCTTGGTAGCTCGCGCATACCATATCCCCCCGCTCACTGCTCGACCACACGCGCCATCTTCTTCGCTCGCTCGCCCAAATCCACTTCCCCGCTGGCTCGCAGGCACCGAAAACCCTAGTCACTCAGCACCCTAAAAACCCTATGGCAGAACCGACTGACACGCAGAGTCGTGATTGAAATTCCCTCCCCGATGTTCTCTTGGAGCAGATCTGTAATCGTATGGACCTGCTCAGCACCGTCCGTCTGGCCGCATGCTCGGTGTCTCTGTACCGTCTACTCGTCTGCAACCGGCCGGCTCTTTTCAAGACACCCTGCTTGCTGATACCCGATCCTCGCAGGTGGCCCTGACACCGACTTGATGATCCTACGGAGGTTGTCGTGGTGCCCCTTGACATGCTACCACTACTCGTCCACCTGTCCTTCATGCGCAGCCACTACTGGGCGGGCATGAACGCTAACTGGATCGTCCTCATCCACCAATCCGGTAGTCCGTGGCGTCTCGTGGATATCTACACCCAGCGGGAGATCACCCTTCCATCGTTGGATACCACCGCCATCGAGCCTCACGGCCTGCCGGACACTCCTGCCTACTACGCACGAGACGCGTCGAGCTTTCGGCTCGACCTCCGTTTGCTGAAGGTTGTAATCTGCGAAGTGCCCACACCATCACAAGACTACATGGATTACAAGCTCATTGTCGTGTTCAACATGGGATTAGTCTATCTGGAATCCGGTCGCCATACATGGTTATGGCTCATCGTCGATCCTCTTCACCCAACATTTTTGTCTGATCCTATAGTGCATGATGGCATCGTTTATGCGGTCGACGCACAGATTGGCTGCCTATATTGGTGGAATCTATCGTCGTGTAATTTTTCTATCTAATCTCATCTTTACCTTAAGAATACGACTGCCTGTTCATTGTTACAAATTTAGAATATATAGTATGTCTATAACCACATCATTGCTATATGTTTCTCTCATTTCCTAGATTTTTATGACCACACATGTTATTGTTAGAGTTGATATGAGAACAATTGGCATCTAATGATTGTTAGAATAGATATTATGAGTATAACCTCATGATTGCTATATGTTACTCTCATTTCCAGGATTTTTATAACAACGCATGTTATTCCTTAGAGTTGATATGATAACTGTAGTAAGTGCTATGGTAGAATATGAGTAGGCCCTGTCATATCTGTTTTCCTCTCATTGTTACATGATGTTTGAACCATGATATATTGCTAGAATATGAAAGCCATTGGCTTATTTTTTTTAACTTGGGGTATGATTATGACCATGGCATTGCAATTCTCTGTCTATGATATGTGTCACTGTTATAATAATCTTAATTCCACACATACTCTGAACATGATTGTTTATTTTTGTCCTTTTGGTCTCCAATTTGAATTGTTGCAGCAGACGCAAATGCTCTGGCCTTCATGATTCCAGGACCTAGAATAATACCAGCCGATGGGTGGTGGTTTATCGCTCGTTCAGCTGACGGCGGTCATTTGATCCTCATTTGCACGTGCCAAATTGATCAAACCATTTCATCAAACCACATGTAGTACAATGCTTGGGGCGTTCGTGACATTGATGGCTATGGCTGCTTTGTGTTCGAGAAAGATCCCAGCTCCGTTGGGCCAGGCGTATTCAACTGGAGGCGGGTTTATGTCCAACCACTCCATGTTCCTCGGGCTCAATTATCTGATCATCCAACCAATCATCGGTCATATCACCGGCGATGATTACTGTGCTATGCAACTTCCATTCGCCAGGGGGAACTGTGTTTACACATCATACCATGGGTTTCATGAATCACCATATCCAGAGATTCGTCGACACAACTTGTTGCCAGATAATCTTCAGTGTGTGAAAGGCATCAAGATTCCATGCGATGGATGGCTTTTGCAAACCCGACATGCGGCGATGTGGTTCATGCCAATAGCAAATATGCACAACTTGATTCATACTGATATCTAGACTGAGCCATGTATCCTGCTGTTGTAGCATGACCCTCTTTTGTTGGATATTATGTATTGTTGTTAGTTTGAAGCACTCCTCTGGTTTGAAGGATAGATACCTTTCTGGGATCAAGTGCATCCTAACTCACCTGCGTAGGATGTACTGATAATGATGATGGAGATGCTGTGCAGAAGCCATATATATATATATATATATATATATATATATATATATATATATATATATATATATATCAATTAGGCTTCAAGTGTGTACTTGTTGGTGAAAGTGTTGTCCAATGGGAATTTTATTTTGTATTACTCTTGTAGCCTACAAAGTCTATCGCACAGCCTTGTAACTTCTTACCCCATTTCTAAATTTGTACTAGTCCTTTATACCGTATATTGCGCTACTCGTACTACTACCTCCCTCCTGGTTTACTGGTCCCCTTCGTAATTCGTGTCAAATTTTGACCATAAATTTCACTAACTAAATGTTAATGCATGTCACAAAAAATTATATCGTTTTATTCGTATTTGAACATAGCTTCCAATGGAATAATTTTTGTGACATGCATTGACATTTTGTTAGTTAAACCTATGGTTAAAATGTGACACTAAATACAACTAGTAAGTAGTACAGTAGCAGTACTAGTATACGTCGGTCAAATTATTCATCATGTCCTCACATTGAATTGACGTGACAACACACTGCGCGTGAGGTGACACAAGAATCCCGGCGGCGTGTTCGGGTATTGTGGACTTCAGATGTGGAGTACTACCACTTATCTGTCGAAATCTTTCATCATTCACTTAAAACAGACGATTTGATCATACATTGAGTACCATATAACTGGAATTAACCGATGCAACTCCAAGAAGGATTGGCCGGTGCTGTCGGCTGGCGTCAAGTTCGATCCCACGGATCAGGAGCTGATCGAGCACCTTGAGGCCAAAGTGAGTGCTGACAGCGTGAGATCTCACACTGTCATCGATTTGTTCATACAAACCATCGACAGCGAGCACGGCATATGCTACACCCATCCTGAGAAACTTCCAGGTATGACACAGATCGGTCGTCTACTTGCACAAACATATTCCTTTGTTTATAGCTCTATTTTTCTTTTTAGACGCAGACCTAGCGAAGCAATTACAATTTGATAGTTAATAAAAAGTGAAACAAGTGACTGCAACATGCCAAAGATGTTATGAAAATGCCAACAAGGTACACTAAAACCTGTATTCGACAATACTGCAGGTATCACACTGAGTGGCCTAAGCAAGCATTTCTTTTAGCGCAATTCCAGGGGCGTTCAAAAGGGGCACGTAAACGTGTCGCAAGATACAGTCGCAGTGCGGCATGCACGCGATTCGGTCACCGTGGATATAAAGTTGAATCATTTGTTTCGAAACAAATTTTCAGGCACCTGATTTTTATTTGATGGGTAGCATTAGCACCTGCCGTTCAAATTCCCAGTTCTCCAAATTTTTCGAAACAAGTGCATGCACTTATTATCACGATGAAAAAACAATATACCTGCTGCATCCCAGTTATCATCTGTACTTGCATAATTATCTCGTTTATTGAGCAGGTATATTGTTTTTTTAGGTTGAGCAAGTTTCAACTGGGCTGTAGACTGCCAAGGCTTGGTTTTGTTTTTAACAGGCCTAGCCCATGAAGACAACGAGGCACAAAGATCCAACAGGTATCTACTGGCCTCTGGCCCGCCAGCGTTAGTTATATTTTGTCTTACAACATCCGCGGGCAGTTTTTTTACCGAATCAAATACACAGCCCGGTTCTATTTTCCTCTTGAAACGCCATGTCCTACTTCTGTTTTCTAATCTCTACCTATTGTTTTACTAGTTCATATACACGTATCATTATATTGAAAATACATAAAGTTCCCTTTTCATATTTACATCCTTATTTTATTTTTTTCCCTCCCGGCGGTGATTTTTTTACCATTGGTTTTCCCTTAAACCAACTCAACTGTCCCATGTCTTGTTTGCTTACAAAAACAAAACGATTTTTTTGGCAAATCAATAAGTTTGCTTACAATAGTTTGGACTCCACCAAAATATGCAAAATAAGGTTGAACTTTTTGACCGTGGTCCTGGGCAGAAAATGGGTTGTAATAAATTACTTAAGAATTAGCAAATGGGCTGCAAATTATTAAAAAATAGCAAATGGGCTCTATATTGTCTGCCACATATTTTGAGGCTGACTTGTGGGCCTACTAAGTTCATGCGTACACAAGGTTTCTCAAAAAAAGAAACTTAGTCAACAATCGACTCTAACAGCGTCAGACCGTTAGACGTCAATCTAACGGCAATCGTGCTTCTTCAGTCTCTGATCTTCCTACTCCAGCCGCCCAAACCAGCGCCGGCGGAACCACCTGCTCCCGCCTCCCGTGGCCGGCTGTGCTGCCGGGCAGGCCTCACGCCCCACCATACTCGCATCCCTGGCCTGGCTATCCCTCTACTCACCCACACCTCCTGTTATTTTCCGGCGACGGCAGCCGAACCAGTCAACCCACGTACTCCCCACCGCGTGGGCAGCCACTGCCGTGTCTTCCTCGGCTCCGTGTTGTTCCCTTCGTAGGCCTCACTGTCGTCCACCGCCCTGGTGCTCTCGGCGCGACGTGGTCAACGAACGACATCCATCGGAAGTGGACTGTACATGGAGAGGCTGACAGCTGGGTCCACGACCGCACACAAGGAAATGCCTCCTTATTACACGCGAAATAGTGATTCCTCCACCTGACGTCTGGAACCAACCGAAAGGGCCTCTGTATTTCGTGAAAAAAAAAACTTTCCTACCACTGACAGCTCGGACCCACCAGCTATATCTTCGCACGCAAGGAAGTGCTTCCTTATTACGCACAAAAAAAATGAATACTCCCCCTGCTCGCTAGGACCCAGCATAATGGGAGGCTGACTTGTGGACCTACTAAGTTGACGGGAACGGAGGGCTTTGTCAACTTAGTCAATATGAACGATTCTAGCTCCAGTGACCGTACGATGTCCATCCAACGGCCGTAGTGCTTCTTCAACCTCTGGTCTTCTTGCTCTGGCCGCCAAACAAGCGTCGGCCGTGCCGCCTGCTCCTGCCTCCCGTGGCCGGCTGTGCTTCCACCGCTGGCCATGCCATCCCTCTATACTCACCCACACCTCATGTTATTCTCCGGCGACATTAGCCTCACACCGCAGCCGAAGCAGTCAACCCACGTACTCCCCTCCGCGTGGGCATCCACTGCCGCGTCTTCCCCGGCTCCGCGTCGTCCCCTTCCTAGGCCTCGCCGTCGTCCAGCGCCCTGGTGCTCTCGGCGCGGCGTGGTCAATGTGGTAACCGAACAACTTCCATTGAAAGAGTACTGTACGTGGAGAGGCTGACAGCTGGGTCCATGGCCGCGGCAAGGAAATGCCTCCTTATTACGCGCAATATAATGATTCCTCCACCTGACAGCAGGGACCCACCGGATAGGCTTACAATAACCCATGTCATTTGGATACTTCTCTTCAACTCCAAAGTATTTTTATACAATACAAATAGTTGAAGTTAATTTTACGAAAGAAAAAAGGCGAATTATGGGAGTGTGTGACTTGAATTATTGATTTGGCCATGCAGATAAAGAATTGGATCTGCCACATTAGAATTCACAACCAAAGGTGTCTCCACATCCAATCAACATGTAAGTCCCCTACCTAGGAAGGATCATCTTAGGGTGATCCTTTTGTCAACGGATGCTCCTATTACACTCGTAGTCTCTGAAGGATGAGAACCCACTATGTAGCATCTACATCGATAATTCAAGCATTGTATACGTCATTACTCCGATTCTTTGTAGGAACTACCCGTAACAAACTTCTCCTCAGGAGGATAGATGGGGCGATTCAGGTGAGATCCCATGTAGATCTAACTTTCTATTCACTCGTGGGATCCGGGCGGTCCGGGGGGGGGGGCACCACAATAATAATATATCATGGTCAGCAAAGTTGTTTCTTTATTTTTATTTTCCCTCTAGTTAATAATTTCAATTTCATTAAGAAAACTAACTAAATAAATGGAAAATGAAAATTAATAGAATTCTTTTTTATTTTTTTCTTCAAATCCAAAAAATTTCTCTTTTTTATACATAGGTCGTCGATTCGGCATTGGTTAAAAAAGGGCAGGGTGCCCCCTTTTTTCCTAGTAAATAGTTCAAACCATTTTATCGATATGAGTGTTCTATATCAGATAAATTTTACATTAGCTATTTCCCGTTTAAATTCGGTACTAATACTACTATAGTTGTAGAAAGAGTACCTCTTTTTGCCTGGACTTCAAGCAGTTTAGCTTTAACCGTGTTAATGGTCTCACATTCTTGGTTTATAGAGAATCTAAGTTGATTTAAAAGATCAAGTGAATACTTATGCTAAAAAAGATAGGGAAATTCTTGATTATTCAACGTCGAATCGAATCATGTCCAATGGCCATTGGAATTTTATCTATCCTTCTATTTTTCAAGATAATTCAGATTTGCTGGCGTGCCGTAAGGTGTTGGGTTAAGTCTCGCAACGAGTGCAACACTCGTGTTTAGTTGCCACTATGAGTTTGGAACCCTGAACAGACCGCCGGTGTTAAGCTGGAGGAAGGAGAGGATGAGGCCAAGTCATCATGCCCTGGGCGACACACGTGCTACA
Source organism: Triticum aestivum (assembly GCF_018294505.1). Taxonomy (NCBI): domain Eukaryota; kingdom Viridiplantae; phylum Streptophyta; class Magnoliopsida; order Poales; family Poaceae; genus Triticum; species Triticum aestivum. The sequence continues at coordinate 208,232,971 of NC_057799.1, forward strand.
ATGGGCGGGACAAAGGGTCGCGATCTCGCGAGGGTGAGCTAACTCCAAAAACCCGTCCTCAGTTCGGATTGCAGGCTGCAACTCGCCTGCATGAAGCAGGAATCGCTAGTAATCGCCGGTCAGCCATACGGCGGTGAATCCGTTCCCGACTTTAGTAGAGGGGCGTACTATTTCTTTACAGCCATTAGTGTGTAAGGGTTTCAATGCGGACTTTGATGGAGATCAAATGGTTGTTCATCTACCTTTATCCTTGGAAGCTCAGGCAGAAGCCCGTTTACTTATGTTTTCTCATATGAATCTCTTATCTCCCGCTATTGGGAATCCTATTTGCGTACCAACCCAACCGTATTTCACAAAAAAAACGTTTCCCCCTAACTGCTGGGACCCACCAGCTACATCTTCGCACGCAAGGAAGTGCGTCCATATTACGGGCAAAAAAATGATTTGCCCCCCCCCTGACTGCTGGGACCCACCAGCTACATCTTCACAGGCAAGTGCCTGACAGTCGGGACCCACCTGGTCGAAGTGTACGTAGCGTTTTCATTCTGGTGGCGAACATGTACGTACATACTGGTCGATCGGTCTGTTTGCAGGTTGCAGCGATGAACCGTGGACGAGTAAGGAAGGGCACGTGTCGTAGTAGAGGCGCTCACGTAGCATGTACACGTACGTACAGCAGCCAGGGTGCAAGTAAGTAAATACAGCCACATACGTACATACGAGCGGGGTCTCGAACGCCTACTCGCGCATACGTACGGCCAGGGCTCGTGTACATGGTTGGGTCGGAACGGAGAAGCTGCGCCGTCCTCGTGATCACGGGGAGGCAACCGGCTGGGTCGGAACGGAATGCGTCATCGTATTCATCGGGAGCCAACCGGCTTGGACGGAACAGCCGATGGAAACGAGGCCTGGCGTACCACAAAACAGAGGAAACGGCCTTGTGTTCGACCGGCCACGGTCAAAACGGGATCCTGTTCATTGGGAGGGGTCTGGCGTACCGCAAAACGGAGGAAACGGACCTCCTATGGTCGAAACGGGGTCCTGTTGATCGAGAGGGGTGTGGTGTACCGCAAAATGGAGGAAATGGACTTGTGTTGGAGCACTACGGTCGAAACGGGGGTCCTGTTCATTGGGAGGGGTGTGGCGTACCGCAAAACGGGACTCCACGGATACTGTTCATCTCCACCGTCGACCTCCTCCAGCCTCCATGGGCTACTGTTCATCCACCGTCGACCTCCTCCAGCCTCCACCTGCGACTGTTCATCCACGGGCTCCTGTTCATCCAGCCTCCACCGCGCGCTCCTCCGCCGGCTACTGTTCAACCAGCCCTCTCCGCGGGGTCCTGTTCAACCACCCCACCATGGGCTACTGTTCATCCAGCCCTCCACCGGCTACAATTCAACCAGCCCTCCACGGGGTCCTGTTCATCCAGCCCTCCACGGGGTCCTGTTCATCCACCGGTTCGATCGATCGGGGTACTGTTCATCCAGCGGCAACGGCCTCTACTACCGCGGGGTCCTGTTCATCCAACCCCCACCAGGAACTGTTCAACCAAACCCCCTCAACAACGCTCGTTGTTCATCAAGGGAAGGAGGCAGCAGTGTTCGATCGGCTTCAGGTAGCAGCAGTAGCGAAGGAACCACTCGGGTTTAGTTAACAGCAAGGGATCGATCGCTCGAGTTCAGTAACGTAGCTAGTGCAATCGCTTGGGTTCGGTTAGAGCCCAACGCCTCGCTCGGGTTCAGTTAGAGCCCAACGCCTCGCACACACGCGTGTACGTACGAGAGAAACACGCATCGCTCGGCCCCGACCACCCACCGTAACCGGGAACTCCCCCGATATTTTCCTCGCCCTCGCTTCTACCATGATTTTTTCCGTCATGGACGGCCCAAAAAATGCCATGCAGCTGCGTCTCCAGCCCGCCCAGGACGAAAAGCCCATTTTCTGTCATGATTTTTTGTCATAGAAGTAGGAGCCCACCACATCTATGATGATACCGGGTTTTGTCACAATTATCGTCATTGAAGTGTCATAAGTATGACAGAAAAAATTCATTCGGCCCAAAATGTCATGGATGTGTCTTTTTTTTTGTAGTGCTCGCTTGTCCTCAAGCGAAAACCGAAATTGAAAAACATGTCCACATGCTTTGAGAGAGAGGTGTCGATAAAAACAAAATACGGACATAGAAGCATCATATTGATTATTATAACAGCAACCAATTTAAACATAATACTTTTATCATAGAACTTCTATCATACACTTCCCATGAATAAGTAACAGTTCATCACACAATCGAAGTATAAAGCAAAAACTCTATTAAAAACCAACAAACTATGTTCTCAGTCAACTTTGCAACTACAATTCATCATCTTTTCAGGAAGGGTCACGTGTCGGAGCCTTTAGGCAAGTCCACATACTCAACCATCATATAGTCTTCTATGATTGCTAACACTCACCGAGTACACATGAGAAAAATGTTTCAACCGGACACATAGGAAGATAGGGGCTTATAGTTTCGCCTCCTAGCATACTCACATCAAGGGTGATGTCAACAATAATAACTCACGCTATCTACATTCAGCTGGACATATGTGCATAGATCTTTCCTCACCACATCATGCTTGCCAAAGGAGAAAAAGAAAAAGGAATCGAAGGAAAACTTTGACTCTTTGCATAAAAGTAAATACATAAAAGTAAAAGATAAGCCCTTCGCAGAGGGAAGTAGAGGTTGAAATGCGCTTATTTGTTTGTATGCTCAATCCCTTAGTGCAAAATAACGTCACGTTACATTGCCTCTTAAGATGACAACCTTTATTATGCAGTCTGTCGCTTTTATTCTTTGTCATCCAAGTTCGTGCGCTCAATTTTCTCTTACACTAAACAATCTCACATTTTTAGAAGCAATTTTCATTGCCTTTTTGCACCGATGACAACTTACTTGAGGGATCTTGCTCAATCCCTAGGTAGGTATGGTGGACACTTGAAAAAGATTTGGGTTTAAGGGTTTTTGGATGCACAAGTAGTATCTCTACTTAGTGCAGAATTTTTGGCTAGCAAAGATAGGGGGCAAGCACCACATGTTAAAGGATCAATGACAATTTGACTTCTATGTGAATATAAACAAACATAAACCATTACGTTGTCTTCCTTGTCCAACGTCAACAATTTTGGCATGTAATATTTTGATGAGGGCTCACAATCACAAAAGATTTCTAGGATAGTGTATTTATATGCGAATCTTCCCTTCCCTTATTAATTCTTTCATGAGTTGCATCATTGACTAATGCTATGTTTGTCAATCTCTAATAAAATTTCATACTTATACTTTTCCTTATGTGATGCTATCACCTACCATAAGATTAGTATATGATCTTATTGATTTATTTCCTTTCTTTTATTTGCTTTCTTTCTCTTTTTCGTTTCTTATTTCTTTTCTTTATTTGCAACATGAAAGTAAAGAAAGCAAAAACTCAAACTAAACTTTATTATATAACTTGCACACGATTACAATGATTGATCACTAAGCAAACTCTCAATAAGAAAGGATTGAACTAACTTTATTTCATCTAAAGAAAAAGATTGAACTAAGATAAGTAGACGCAAAAAGATAGTGGGATGATACGATACCGGGGCACCTCCCCCAAGCTTGGCGAAAGCCAAGGGGAGTGCCCATACCCGATACTTAGTTCTCCTTTGGTGGTCAATAAGAAGAGGGTGGTGATGAAGCGATCCTGTCCTTAAGGATCAAGAGATTCTCCAGCCGACGGATGACGCTCCGGAGATGGATAATATGCTCTTGATGCAAAATATGTTTGCAGGTGAGATACTTATTTTGTATGCGAACTATTTCAATGACGCGAAAAGATTCAATCTCAGCAGCGATAAGGTGAGGAAGGTAGGGCTTAAGGATATCTTCTTCCTCCTCCTCGGCCAGCAATGCTTGTGCTGCCACTGGGGCTGGATCTACGGTAGCTTCCTTGCCCTTGCCTCCCTCGACATCGTTCGTTGGTTCCTCCCTGCTCGTCTCGATCTTCATTAGCCAAGAATCTTCTTCCATGTTGTTGGAGGGGCAAGAAGACATGATGCCTGGCTTGGTAAATCTAAAGGAAAACAGC